>NW_027257949.1:90000-152500 GCF_045791955.1 Oncorhynchus clarkii lewisi
GTATTATAGATGGAGAGATAAACCAGTATTATAGATGGAGAGATAAACCAGTATTATAGATGATGGAGAGATAAACCAGTATTATAGATGATGGAGAGGCAGAAAGTGGAGAGATATAGTGAAGAAAGTAGAGGAAGAAGAGGTAGAGGATGGAGATAGAGGGAAGAAGAGGGGGGGTGAAGAGAGGACTGTAAATACCCAGAGAGAGGGGGGATGACAGGATTCACTGAAGTGTTACGGCGATAGCAGCTTTCAGAGGATATATAAATCAATATATTAGAGTGTGTGTGTGTGTGTGTGTGTGTGTGTGTGTGTGTGTGTGTGTGTGTGTGTGTGTGTGTGTGTGTGTGTGTGTGTGTGTGTGTGTGTGTGTGTGTGTGTGTGTGTGTGTGTGTGTGTGTGTGTGTGTGTGTGTGTGTGTGTGTGTGTGTGTGTGAGAGAGAGACCAGCAAACAAGCTCTGTCCAAAATGTCTCCCTGTTCCCTACATAGTAACTTACGGTTTGAACAGAGAGACTCTGGGCCCTGGTGCAGAAAACATATAATTCCCATAAATACTGCTGTTCCATCAGACTAGTCTGTTATCATTCCCCTGTATAGTGCTGTTCCATCAGACTAGTCTGTTATCATTCCCCTGTATAGAGGCTGTTCCATCAGACTAGTCTGTTATCATTCCCCTGTATAGAGGCTGTTCCATCAGACTAGTCTGTTATCATTCCCCTGTATATTGCTGTTCCATCAGACTAGTCTGTTGTCATTCCCCTGTATATTGCTGTTCCATCAGACTAGTCTGTTGTCATTCCCCTGTATAGTGCTGTTCCATCAGACTAGTCTGTAGTATCTGTAGTGTGCATAGTATCAATAGTATCTGTAGTAGCAGTAGTGTATGTAGTATCTGTAGTGTATGTAGTATATGTGGTATCTGTAGTAGCAGTAGTATATGTAGTATTTGTAGTAGCAGTAGTGTATGTAGTATCTGTAGTAGCAGTAGTGTATGTAGTATCTGTAGTATCTGTAGTATATGTACTATCTGTAGTAGCAGTAGTGTATGTAGTATCTGTAGTAGCAGTAGTGTATGTAGTATCTGTAGTAGCAGTAGTATATGTAGTATTTGTAGTAGCAGTAGTGTATGTAGTATCTGTAGTATATGTAGTATCTGTAGTAGCAGTAGTGTATGTAGTATCTGTAGTAGCAGTAGTGTATGTAGTATCTGTAGTATCTGTAGTAGCAGTAGTATATGTAGTATTTGTAGTAGCAGTAGTGTATGTAGTATCTGTAGTATCTGTAGTAGCAGTAGTATATGTAGTATCTGTAGTAGCAGTAGTGTATTTAGTATCTGTAGTATCTGTAGTAGCAGTAGTATATGTAGTACTTGTAGTAGCAGTAGTGTATGTAGTATCTGTAGTATATGGAGTATCTGTAGTATATGTAGTATATCGAGTATCTGTAGTAGCAGTAGTATCAGTAGTGTATGTAGTATCTGTAGTATCTGTAGTATATGGAGTATCTGTAGTAGCAGTAGTATCAGTAGTGTATGTAGTATCTGTAGTAGCAGTAGTATCAGTAGTGTATGTAGTATCTGTAGTATATGTAGTATATGGAGTATCTGTAGTATATGTAGTATATGGAGTATCTGTAGTAGCAGTAGTATCAGTAGTGTATGTAGTATCTTTAGTATCTGTAGTACCTGTAGTAGCAGTAGTATCAGTAGTGTATGTAGTATCTGTAGTATCTGTAGTAGCAGTAGTATCAGTAGTGTATGTAGTATCAGTAGTATATGTAGTATATGGAGTATCTGTAGTAGCAGTAGTGTCAGTAGTGTATGTAGTATCTGTAGTATATGTAGTATATGGAGTATCTGTAGTAGCAGTGGTGTATGTAGTATCTTTAGCATCTGTAGTATCAGTAGTATCTGTAGTATCAGTAGTGTATGTAGTATCTGTAGTATCAGTAGTGTCTGTTGTATGTGTCGTGTTTTTAGTATCCGTCGTATCTGTAGTATCAGTATTATCTGTAGTATCTGTGGTATCTGTAGTATCTGTATTATCTGCAGAATCAGTCTTATCTGTAGGTTCAGTAGTATCCGTCGTATCTGTAGTATCAGTATTATCTGTAGTATCCGTGGTATCTGTAGTACCTGTAGTATCAGTAGTATCTGTAGAATCAGTAGTGTCTGTAGTATGTGTAGTGTTTTTAGTATCCGTAGTATCTGTAGTATCTGTAGTATCAGTAGTGTCTGTTGTATGTGTCGTGTTTTTAGTATCCGTCGTATCTGTAGTATCAGTATTATCTGTAGTATCCGTGGTATCTGTAGTATCAGAAATATCTGTCGTATCAGTATTATCTGCAGTATCAGTATTATCTGTAGTATCAGTATTATCTGCAGTATCAGTGAACTTGAAAATCAGTCGAAAAGAAGTATTCATTATTCTGGAATACAAAACAAGATATTTATTCCTCGTTTTGAATTTGACAACATATTATTGATTATACAATGGAGTTAGACAATGGAGGTATCGCAACAACGGCACACTATTCCCTATGTGTTTTGCTAAAGTAGTGCACTCTGTAAGGAATAGGGTGCAATTTGTAACACAGCCTATAAGGTAATGGCAAGTATATACAAGGGGATACATAACAACAGTGTCTAGATCTTGACAGAATAAATAAATAAATAAATTAAATATAGCTATCGATAGAAGTATTTAAAGACATTTCATTGTTTCATGGCATTTAGGTAGAGAGAGAGAGAGAGAGAGAGAGAGAGAGAGAGAGAGAGAGAGAGAGAGAGAGAGATATCTTTGATGACAAAAGGATGATAAATTGAGAGTCACAGAATAGTAGTTTAGACTCCTCCACTGATGCATTCACTCTCCAGAGAGAGAGAGAGACATACACACACTAACATACATACACACATTCACACACACTAACACACACTGAAGTTCCACACACTGATACAGACACTCCCCAGAGAGTGGTAGGGTGTTCTCAGCCTCACACACTGCAGTCGCACGGACACTCACACACACACACACACACTGCAGTCGCATGCTCACACACACACACGCACACACACTGGAGTCGCACGAACGCACGCTGACACACGCACACACACACACACTGCAGTCGCACGGACACTCACATACACACAGTGCAGTAGCATGCTCACACACACTGGAGTCGCACGAACGCACGCTGACACACACACACACACACACATTTCATCTAGCAGCTGGGAGAAGGCGAAACTCACATTCTGAAAACACTTACTCACCCTCTCTCCCTCTCTCTCTCACCCTCAATCTCTCAACCTCTCTCTCTCTCTCTCTCTCTCCCTCTCTCACCCTAAATCTCTCACGCTCAATCTCTCAACCTCTCTCTCTCTCTCACATACGCACAAACACCGCACACACACACAGTGCACAAACACACACACTGCACAGTAGCTTATTCCATGTGGTTTTAACAGAGGAGAGCAGAACCATTAACATTCGGGTGATACAAAATGGTATTCGACGTTCACCCATGTCTGAGGAGAAGATGTGGAAACTGGTCACTAGGCTTAGGAGATAATGCCTAAACTGAAGAATTAGGAGATAATGACTGACCCCAAAGAATTAGGAGATAATGACTAAACTGAAGAATTGGGAGATAATGCCTAACCTGAAGAATTAGGAGTTAATGTCTAAACTGAAGATTTGGGAGATAATGCCTAAAACCTTAAGAATTACGAGATAATGACTAAAACCTTAAGAATTAGGAGATCATGACTAAACTGAAGAATTAGGAGATAATGACTAACCCCAAAGAATTAGGAGATAATGCCTAACCTGAAGAATTAGGAGATAATGCCTAACCTGAAGAATTAGGAGTTAATGTCTAAACTGAAGATTTGGGAGATAATGCCTAACCTGAAGAATTAGGAGATAATGACTAAAACCTTAAGAATTAGGAGTCAATGACTAACCTGAAGAATTAGGAGATAATGCCTAACCTGAAGAATTAGGGGATCATGCCTAACCTGAAGAATTAGGAGTTAATGTCTAAACTGAAGATTTGGGAGATAATGCCTAACCTGAAGAATTAGGAGATAATGACTAAAACCTTAAGATTTGGGAGATAATGCCTAACCTGAAGAATTAGGAGATAATGCCTAACCTGAAGAATTAGGAGATAATGACTAAAACCTTAAGATTTAGCAGTTAATGTCTAAACTGAAGATTTGGGAGATAATGCCTAACCTGAAGAATTAGGAGATAATGCCTAACCTGAGGAATTAGGAGATAATGACTGCACCTTAAGATTTAGCAGTTAATGTCTAAACTGAAGATTTGGGAGATAATGCCTAACCTGAAGAATTAGGAGATAATGCCTAACCTGAGGAATTAGGAGATAATGACTGCACCTTAAGATTTAGCAGTTAATGTCTAAACTGAAGATTTGGGAGATAATGCCTAACCTGAAGAATTAGGAGATAATGCCTAAACCTTAAGATTTAGCAGTTAATGACTAACCTTTTATTTGTATTTATTTTTAATTGAACCTTTATTTAACTTGGCAAGTCAACCTTAACCGTCGAACGATAAGGAACGAAGTAACCAAACACCTCAAAATGTGACGTTTGGGAAACAGGGATGAACGTCTAATTCCGCAGTGAGACTGTGAGACCTGGTTGCAAATGATCCCCTTTTCAATATGGAGGTCACTGCTCCAGGGACCATAGGGAATATGGAGGTCACGGCTCCAGAGACCATAGGGAATATGGAGGTCACTGCTCCAGAGACCATAGGGGATATGGAGGTCACTGCTCCAGAGACCATAGGGAATATGGAGGTCACTGCTCCAGAGACCATAGGGAATATGGAGGTCACTGCTCCAGAGACCATAGGGGATATGGAGGGCACTGCTTTTAACTAGAGACCATAGGGAATATGGAGGTCACTGCTCCAGAGACCATAGGGAATATGGAGGTCACTGCTCCAGAGACCATAGGGAATATGGAGGTCACTGCTCCAGAGACCATAGGGAATATGGAGGTCACTGCTCCAGGGACCAGAGGGAATATGGAGGTCACTGCTCCAGGGACCAGAGGGAATATGGAGGTCACTGCTCCAGAGACCATAGGGAATATGGAGGTCACTGCTCCAGAGACCATAGGGAATATGGAGGTCACTGCTCCAGGGACCAGAGGGAATATGGAGGTCACTGCTCCAGAGACCATAGGGGATATGGAGGTCAATGCTTTTAACTAGAGACCATAGGGAATATGGAGGTCACTGCTCCAGGGACCATAGGGGATATGGAGGTCAATGCTTTTAACTAGAGACCATAGGGAATATGGAGGTCACTGCTCCAGGGACCATAGGGAATATGGAGGTCACTGCTCCAGAGACCATAGGGAATATGGAGGTCACTGCTTTTAACCAGAGACCATAGGGAATATGGAGGTCACTGCTCCAGAGACCATAGGGAATATGGAGGTCACTGCTCCAGGGACCATAGGGAATATGGAGGTCACTGCTTTTAACCAGAGACCATAGGGGATATGGAGGTCACTGCTTTTAACCAGAGACCATAGGGAATATGGAGGTCACTGCTCCAGAGACCATAGGGGATATGGAGGTCAATGCTTTTAACTAGAGACCATAGGGAATATGGAGGTCACTGCTCCAGGGACCATAGGGAATATGGAGGGGCCTTTTCTTCACTGCTGAGGGTAGAACACTAGAAGCCTTAATAATGGAACATGATTTGGGTGAATTTATGTTGTTTTTCGGACATAAACATCTTTGTTGCTATCGACTGAGACAGTTAGCAAACGAGCCCTTCTGTCCCCCAAAGTCACCGAAATCACATTACAGTTAGTGGGTCAGTTCCAAATGACAACCTAATCCCTGAGTAGTGACCTACTTTTGACCAGAGGCCTGTTCAAACCCTATGGGTCCTGTTCAAACCCTATGGGCCCTGTTCAAACCCTATGGGCCCTGTTCAAACCCTATGGGTCCTGTTCAAACCCTGTGGGCCCTGTTCAAACCCTATGGGCCCTGTTCAAACCCTATGGGCCCTGTTCAAACCCTAAGGGCCCTGTTCAAACCCTATGGGCCCTGTTCAAACCCTATGGGCCCTGTTCAAACCCTATGGGCCCTGTTCGAACCCTATGGGTCCTGTTCAAACCCTGTGGGCCCTGTTCAAACCCTATGGGCCCTGTTCAAACCCTATGGGTCCTGTTCAAACCCTAAGGGGTCCTGTTCAAACCCTATGGGCCCCGGTCAAAAGTAGTGTACTAAATAGGGAATAGGGTGCCATTTTGGAAGCACACACTCAGTGTGCGAGGACGTACGTATAACAGATCAATACTGTGTTGTCTACTGTGATGTCACAGCTGTCGTGTGTATGTGGATTGTCAAGGCCATAAGAACACAGAAGTCACTTATATTAATCAAAGTGCCAGTTGCTATCGACTGTAGTCAACGGCTTGTATTGTACCCATCCAACGTCCCTCTGTCCGTCCCTCTCTCTGTCCGTCCATCTGTTCGTCCCTCTGTCCGTCCCTCTGTTCGTCCATCTGTTCGTTCATCTGTGCTTCCTGTTGAAGTCAACGGCTTGTATTGTACCCATCCAATGTCCCTCTCTCCATCCGTCTGTTCGTTCGTCCGTGCTTCCTGTTGTAGTAAACGGCTTGTATTGTAACAGTCCGATGTCCTTCTGTCCGTCCGTTTGTCCGTGCTCCCTGTTGACGTCAATAGCTTGTATTGTTTACGATCCAATGTCCGTCTGTCGGTTCGTCCGTCTGTGCTTCCTGTTGAAGTCCGTGGCTTGTATTGTACCCTGTAGACAGCCACCCAATGTGTGATTTGAGTTGATCTCTCGGCATGTATAGACACCTAAAGACTCTGTTCATCTCTCCAATAGTCCATGGCTTGTAGTCACTGTATAAATAGACAATGTTTCAGTGGTTCTCTCTCCAATAGTTCTTGTAGTCACTGTATAAATAGACAATGTTTCAGTGGTTCTCTCTGCAATAGTTCTTGTAGTCACTGTATAAATAGACAATGTTTCAGTGGTTCTCTCTCCAATAGTTCTTGTAGTCACTGTATAAATAGACAATGTTTCAGTGGTTCTCTCTCCAATAGTTCTTGTAGTCACTGTATAAATAGACAATGTTTCAGTGGTTCTCTCTCCAATAGTTCTTGTAGTCACTGTATAAATAGACAATGTTTCAGTGGTTCTCTCTGCAATAGTCCATGGCTTGTAGTCACTGTATAAATAGACAATGTTTCAGTGGCACTCATGTTCAATCAGGTTTCCTGGATAATTACGAAAGGTGTCCCGCAGGGATCGATTCTGGGTCCTGTTCTTGTTACTGCTTACATTAATTAACAATATCGACTTGTAACCTGCACTTGTATGCCGGTGATGCTGTTGTGTATTCTATTGCCCCCCGACGGTTGACCAGGCTCTAACTGAACTACAGTCTGCCTTCATTGTATTACAGAAAAACTTTATTTGCCTGAAATTAGTATTGAATGCAGGTAAAACTCATTATATGTTGTTCTCTAGAGAGTGTCAAAATAACTCTGATGATTTAATGTCCTTTGGATGGTGTCCATATTGATCGTGTCCCTGCTTACAAATGTCTGGGCATCTGGATAGATGAAAAGCTGTCTTTTAAAAAGCATATTGATGAGTTAGTAAAGTAGCTAAGACTAAAAACTGGTTTATTTTATAGAAATAGGTCCCGCCTCTCTCTACATAGTAGAAAGCAGATTATTCAATCAACATTCCTATAGGGGATAGACTATGGCAACATCATCAATAGTAAATCAGCTGCCACTTCATTATAGCTGATAGATGCAGTTTATCATAGCACACCGAATTTATTATGGCCGACAATTTTAGTACTCTATGCTGCATTCTCTAAACGGGAAGTTGGTTGGCCCTCTGTGATGTCATCGCTGCATTCTCTAACTGGGAAGTTGGTTGGCCCTCTGTGATGTCATCGCTGCATTCTCTAACCGGGAAGTTGGTTGGCCCTCTGTGATGTCATCGCTGCATTCTCTAACCGGGAAGATGGTGATGTCACAGAGATTGATACATCGCTAAGTTTTCATTTATAAAAAGAGCACATTTACAAAAATGTCCCACTGTACATCTTTACTAAAACTCAGACATACGACTTACTACACCTGGTCTCAGGGATGGTTAACTCTGGAAATTCCTATGGTCTCTACTGACTTTAAGTAAATCAGCTTTTAGTTTTCTTGCACCTTATTTGTGGCTCTGGTGTCTCAAGGTCAATTCAGAAAGCTGATTGTGGACCTTGTTACTGATGAATGTGTTTGTGTATTTTTGTATTCATATTGATGTGTGTATTTCTGTAATTCGGCGCTCATCTGTAAAAGAGACCTTGGTCTCAGTGTGACTCCCTGATAACAAAAGGTTAAATAAATAAAAAATAAATGATAAGATTGGAGAACACATCTTAGACCATTCCTCCATACAGACTCTTTTCCAGATCCTTGATATCCTTCCTCTGCCTGGTCACATGTGAATCCATAAGACCTTCATAGAGAATATGTTGGCATTTTAAATACAGCCCAATGTATATTGGTCCATGTGACTAGGGAAAGCATTGGGGTCCATGTGACTAGGGAAAGCATTAGGGTCCATGTGACTAGGGAAAGCATTAGGGTCCATGTGACTAGGGAAAGCATTAGGGTCCATGTGACTAGGGAAAGGATTAGGGTCCATGTGACTAGGGAAAGCATTAGGGTCCATGTGACTAGGGAAAGGATTAGGGTCCATGTGACTAGGGAAAGCATTAGGGTCCATGTGACTAGGGAAAGCATTAGGGTCCATGTGACTAGGGAAAGCATTAGGGTCATTAGGGTCCATGTGACTAGAGAAAGCATTAGGGTCCATGGGACTAGAGAAAGCATTAGGGTCCATGTGACTAGGGAAAGGATTAGGGTCCATGTGACTAGGGAAAGCATTAGGGTCCATGTGACTAGGGAAAGCATTAGGGTCCATGTGACTAGGGAAAGCATTAGGGTCCATGTGACTAGGGAAAGCATTAGGGTCCATGTGACTAGAGAAAGCATTAGGGTCCATGTGACTAGGGAAAGCATTAGGGTCCATGTGACTAGGGAAAGGATTAGGGTCCATGTGACTAGGGAAAGCATTAGGGTCCATGTGACTAGGGAAAGCATTAGGGTCCATGTGACTAGGGAAAGCATTAGGGTCCATGTGACTAGGGAAAGCATTAGGGTCCATGTGACTAGAGAAAGCATTAGTGTCCATGTGACTAAGGAAAGCATTAGGGTCCATGTGACTAGGGAAAGGATTAGGGTCATTAGGGTCCATGTGACTAGGGAAACGATTAGGGTCCATGTGACTAGGGAAAGCATTAGGGTCCATGTGACTAGGGAAAGGATTAGGGTCCATGTGACTAGGGAAACCATCAAGGTCTTTAGGGTCCATGTGAATGGAGAAAGCATTAGGGTCCATGTGACTTCCCCATCAGGAGAACCTCTTCCATGACTTGTATATAGGTCCATGTACTGTACAGTATATACTGTTGGACTATCCACGTTCAGAAAGACCTCTTCCCTGACTTGTATATAGGTCCATGTACTGTACAGTATATACTGTTGGACTATCCACGTTCAGAAAGACCTCTTCCCTGACTTGCAGACTAGAATCTTCTGGAATGCTCGTCTGAAGTCCTGGTTGAAGATGGTGTAGATGACGGGGTTGAGGGAGCTGTTGACGTAGCCTATCCAGAAGAAGAACTTAAAAAGAGACTGGGGGATCTCACACGGCGTCCGGCACACTCCATACAGGCTGTAAAGCAGATCAAATATGATCAATTAATCAATCAATCAATCCATACAATCAAACTAACAGTTGGCCACCACCTGGCTGTAGTCAAATAAATATATTTTATAAGTATTTAGTTATCGTCCCAAATGCCACCACCCGGATCTCTACAAAGGACCCTACTAAATATAGATGGACACGACCTTAAAGTGAAATCTCACCACATCGACCTTACAAGTAAAAAAAAAAAACACAATCATATGACTTAAGAAGCTAAAAAAACAACAAACTCCAGGTAAACAACGAGTGATGCGAGACAAACAATTGGCTCAATTGTGTCTGCTCCTCTTACCTGATGGGTAAAGATGTTACAGAACTCGGGAGCTTTGGAAAACTTTGTATTACAGTATTACTGTGTAGAATACATAGTAGAAATACAGAGTAGAAACCAGTAGAAACACAGTAGAAAAACAGTAGAAACCAGTAGATTCAGTAGAAACACAGTAGAAACCAGTAGAATCAGTAGAAACACGGTAGAACACAGAAACACAGTAGAACACAGAAACACAGTAGAAACACAGTAGAAACACAGAAACCAGTAGATCACAGACACACGGTAGAAACACAGAAACCAGTAGAACACAGAAACACAGTAGAAACACAGAAACCAGTAGAACAGAAACACAGTAGAAACACAGAAACCAGTAGAACACAGACACACAGTAGAAACACAGAAACCAGCAGAACACAGAAACACAATAGAAACACAGAAACACAATAAAAACACAGAAACACAGCAGAACACAGAAACACAGTAGAAACACAGTAGAAACACAGAAACCAGTAGAACACAGAAACACAGTAGAAACACAGTAGAAACACAGTAGAAACACAGAAACACAGTAGAAACACAGAAACACAGTAGAAACCGGAAGAAACACAGTAGAAACACAGAAACACAGTAGAAGCACAGTAGAAACACAAACACAGAAACCAGTAGAAACACAAACACAGTAGAAACCAGTCGAAACACAGTAGAAACACAATAGAAACCAGTAGAAACACAGTAGAAACACAAACACAGTAGAAACACAGACACACAGTAGAAACACAATAGAAACCAGTAGAAACACAGTAGAAACACAGTAGAAACCGGAAGAAACACAGTAGAAACACAGAAACACAGTAGAAACACAGTAGAAACACAGTAGAAACACAATAGAAACCAGTAGAAACACAATAGAAACTAGTAGAAACACAGTAGAAACACAAACATAGTAGAAACACAGACACACAGTAGAAACACAATAGAAACCAGTAGAAACACAGAAACACAGTAGAAACACAGTAGAAACACAATACAAACCAGTAGAAACACAGTAGAAACACAAACACAGTAGAAACACAATAGAAACCAGTAGAAACACAGAAACACAGTAGAAACACAGAAACACAGTAGAAAAATAGTAGAAACACAGAAACACAGTAGAAACCAGTAGAAACACAGAAACACAGTAGAAACCAGTAGAAACACAGTAGAAACACAGTAGAAACACAGTAGAAACCGGAAGAAACACAGTAGAAACACAGAAACACAGTAGAAACACAGTAGAAACACAATAGAAACCAGTAGAAACACAATAGAAACTAGTAGAAACACAGTAGAAACACAGACATAGTAGAAACACAGACACACAATAGAAACACAATAGAAACCAGTAGAAACACAGAAACACAGTAGAAACACAGTAGAAACACAATACAAACCAGTAGAAACACAGTAGAAACACAAACACAGTAGAAACACAATAGAAACCAGTAGAAACACAGAAACACAGTAGAAACACAGAAACACAGTAGAAAAATAGTAGAAACACAGAAACACAGTAGAAACCAGTAGAAACACAGAAACACAGTAGAAACCAGTAGAAACACAGTAGAAACACAGTAGAAACACAGAAACACAGTAGAAACCAGTAGAAACACAGCAGAAACCAGTAGAAACACAGAAGAAACACAGAAACACAGTAGAAACACAGTAGAAACCAGTAGAAACACAGTAGAAACCAGCAGAAACACAGTAGAAACCAGTAGAAACACAGTAGAAACTAGTTGAAACACAGAAACACAATATAAACCAGTAGAAACCAGTAGAAACACAGAAACACAGTAGAAACACAGTAGAAACAGAGTAGAAACCAGTAGAAAACAGTAGAAACACAGAAAAAAGGAGAAACACAGTAGAAATACAGTAGAAACCAGTAGAACCACAGTAGAAACCAGTAGAAACACAGAAACACAGTAGAAACACAGTAGAAACCAGTAGAAACACATTAGAAACCAGTAGAAACACAGTAGAAACACAGAAACGCAATAGAAACCAGTAGAAACCAGTAGGAACACAGAAACACAGTAGAAACACAATAGAAACACAGTAGAAACACAGTAGAAACACAATAGAAACCAGTAGAAACACAGAAACACAGTAGAAACCAGTAGAAACACAGTAGAAACCAGTAGAAACACAGTAGAAACCAGTAGAAACACAGTAGAAACACAGTAGAAACCAGTAGAAACACAGAAACACAGTAGAAACACATTAGAAACACAGTAGAAACCAGTAGAAACACGGTAGAAACACAGTAGAAACCAGTAGAAACACAGTAGAAACACCGTAGAAAGCAGTAGAAACACAGTAGAAACACAGTAGAAACACAGTAGAAACCAGTAGAAACACAAGAGAAACCAGTAGAAACACAGTAGAAACCAGTAGAAACACGGTAGAAACACAGTAGAAACACCGTAGAAAGCAGTAGAAACACAGTAGAAACACAGTAGAAACACAGTAGAAACCAGTAGAATACCTGTAGCTGAAGAAGAAGGGGAACCAGCAGATCACGAAGACGCCCATCACCACCGCCAAGACGAAGGTAAACCTCTTCTCCCTCGCCGCTGTTATTTTGTTCCTGTTGACGGTGCTCCGCCGCTTCCTACGGGACGAAAACAGCTCGATGGACTTAGAGCTGGCACGCGACTTCTTGCTCTCTGAGCGTTTGGACGAAGCCAAGCTGCTCTTCCTGCTTCCTGTGGACTTCCTTCTCTCTGAAGGTTTGGAATCCTTCTTGTCGTCATGGTGATGGTGGTGGTGGTGGTGATGGTGTTGATGCTGATGGGAAGAGGAAGAGGAATGGGAATGTTTTTTGGCGGATGTGGGTTTTTCGTCCGACGAGCTGCTGTCGTCAAAGTCGTCTCCATCGTCGGGGTCGGGGGTTAATTTGGGTTCGTTGGGTAACATCCCCTGTGGCACCGGCGTCTTCTGCTGGCTCTGGCAGTGCCCGTTCTCCCGGGCAACCCCTCCGCCCCCACCGTTTTCCTTCAGAGATCCTCCGCACCCCTCCTCCTCGCCCCCCTGCCCTAACCCGTTAAAGTGTAACGGGGCAGTTCCGTTGTCCTCCACCTCTCTCTTCTTCTCCGACATGGTCCTCGTCCGCGTCTTAGCAACCTGGTAGATCCTGATCAGAAGAAGATTCATCACTTACATTTAGTCACGCTACACACTAGATAGTATACTAGATAGGGGAACAGGGTTCCATTTAGCCCTACACACTAGATAGTATACTAGATAGGGGAACAGGGTACAATTTCAGACATGCACTAGGAAGTGCACTACATTTGGAGAAAAGGGTACCATTTCAGACACACACTAGATAATATACTACATAAAGGACCAGGGTACAATTTCAGACATGCACTAGGAAGTGCACTACATTAGGAGGGTTTAAGTAAAGGGGGGGAAGTCAACTCACCTGATGTACACTAGTATCATGATAACGCAGGGAGCGAAGAAGGATCCTATGCTGGAGTAGAGAATATACCAGGTCTCATCGTTCAGCCGACACTGAGGACTAATCTCCCCTCCGCTGCTCCTGTCCATGGAGATCAACGGCGGAAACGAAATAACGGCCGAGATCAGCCAGACCACCACGATCATCCCGTTTAGCCGTGTAGGCGTCCGCTTCTGGTTGTATTCTATCGCCTGGGTGATCGACCAGTAACGATCGAGACTGATAGCGCACAGGTGAACTATAGACGACGTGCAAAAGAGAACGTCCAACGCCAAGTAGATGTCGCACCAAACTTTCCCGAAGAACCAGTAGCCCATGAGTTCGTTAGCTAAAGAGAAAGGCATCACGAGAGTAGCCACTAGGATGTCCGCGCTGGCCAGGGACACCAGAAAGAGGTTCTGCGGCGGTTTGAGAGCGCGGCTGGTCAACACGGCGATGACCACCAGCACGTTGCCCACAATGGTAAACAGGATGAGAAAGCCGACGACTACCGTCAGTCCGGTTATGGAGAGGAGAGAGTACTCACTGTCCCCGGTAGCCGAGGAGTTGGGGAATGTGGTATTCCGCTCGTCCACCACCCCGGAGAAATTCAAGAAATCCATTATTTTAATTAATCACTCATGCATGAGGGTAAAATTAAGAAAATAAAAAAATTCAGGGAAATAATCCCATATGTAACAAACATCCGCGAAGCGTTAGTTATATTTCACATGTCTTTGGAGAAAACCGTTGAAATCACACGGTCCCTTTTCCCTTCTCTCTCAGCCCTCTCTCTCTCTCTCTCTCTCCCACCTGCCTCTTACATTCAGCGTTGTCATCTCCAATCCGCTCCGAGACAGAAACGGTCAGAAAAATATTCAAAAATACTCCGAAGACAAACTGTCAAAGGTGTTACGATTAGACATAACTTAATCACCAAGCAGGACAAATCAGTTAGATCCCATCCACGCGTCCTCGGCGGGTAGTAAATGTCCTCCTCCCTGCTGCATCCTCGAGCTGCTACACGGAGCGTCCTGCTCGAGAGGATTGTGATATCCACGTGCTGTTCGCATTTAAACTCACCCCGTGGAGCGGGAGAAGAGAGCGAGGAGATAGAGAGGGTGGGGTGTTATGACCCGTGTTAATTGATACCACATATATATATATATATACCGCACCAGTTGATGTAGTTACTGTCATGTGTGAGGACCAGCTATTAGTGTGTGTGTGCTGTATTGGTGGGCCTAAACTCAACTTTAAAACACTTAATAATGAATATATAAAAACATATATTAGAATCTAATTCTGACTTGAGACTGTGCAAGTTGGTAGATGATGTCAGTGCTCACTGATTGACAGACGGTTTAGGTCCCAAATGCCCACCCCCCTCCTTTTTCCCCACATATACAGTGCGTTGCTTTTGCTCAGAGACCATCATATTTAATCCACGTTGTGTAATTATCAGTAGGTGTCTCTCTGTCCCGAGCTGTCAAAACGGAACAGACTGGCGCATCAGCATCGCAGAACCTTTCACTCCAAGAAGAATGCGCTCGAGGTGTGTCTCCTCCTCGCGTACATCGCAGACTGCATCGGTTTGTTCCGTCCACTCGCTGGAGGTCACTATGGTGAAGGCGGCTAGTCCCCGGACCGGAGAGAGGAGATGATTCGACACCGTAACGGGGCCGGTAATATATAACTCAAGTGTAAACATGAAACATGAGCACCAAATACATGGTCTACCGCTGCGTTTAGATATATCTGTTGATTAAAACCTGTTCGTTCAGCCGAGTCACAGTCCGACAGCATAATATATCTCCCCCGTCCACACACACACACACACACACACACACACACACTGAATAATTGATAGAAACGAGTTGCTGCCTGACGCTGACCTTGCCTCGTCAGGGAAATTTATGAGTACATAGTCGCGGGAATTCTTTTTTTTTTTTGCCAGCTGAAAAAGTCTGTGTCAGTCCGCTAATACAGAACTAGTAAAGGCCCAGCACCCTACTTTTGTGAATATATATATATATATTAGTGTTTTAACAACATTTGAAAATTGAGTCTGATAATTATCTGTATAAAACAGTTTAATCTGATCATACTTGTGGAATATAAAAATTATCTCGTGATATACGTTTTTCAGTTTCTTGAAATACTTAACAAACAGCAACTTATCTCTATGTGAAAATTGATTTTGGGCTCGTTGGAAAACAGCCCCGGTGGTCCCGGCGTCTTCTACTGGCTCTGGCAGCGCACGTTCTCCGGGGCAACCCCCCCTCGCACTACGCCAGTAATTGCTGCTGAACTATTAATTCCTTCTTTAGTAGACCCTCGTATCCAGAACAACTGACAGTAGTGAGGGCATAGTGATTGCTTTGTTTTTTTTGTCATAGTGGTGCCCCCCCGTGGGAATCTACCCCACAACCCTCATCATTGCAAGTGTCACGCGCCACCATGACATCATCGCATCACATCGTCACAAACCCCTTGATGTCTCAATGTTCTCAGTTACTGGACTGCGTATCGTCATGGTGATGGAAGGTCTATAGGTACAAACCTAGATGACCAGACTATGTACAATACAGGACGGTCAATTCATATGGCACAATATTATTTTACATTTAATTTTTTTTATAAAATAAAAATATTTAATTTGATGTCTTTGTCTGTAACTTTGCACCTTTTGATGTAACTGTTTTGAGGACAGGGACAGGGACAGGAACAGGGACAGGGACAGGGACAGGGACAGGGACAGGGACAGGAACAGGAACAGGGACAGGGACAGGAACAGGGACAGGAACAGGGACAGGAACAGGGACAGGGACAGGGACAGGGACAGGAACAGGAACAGGGACAGGGACAGGAACAGGGACAGGGACAGGAACAGGAACAGGAACAGGGACAGGAACAGGGACAGGAACAGGGACAGGAACAGGGACAGGAACAGGGACAGGAACAGGGACAGGTACAGGGACAGGAACAGGAACTGTTTTGAGGACAGGGGTTTTGTTCTTTCTGGATTCCATTAGAATGACAATCACACGGGGACAGGAACAGGAACAGGGACAGAAACAGGAACAGGGACAGGGACAGGGACAGGAACAGGAAACAGGAACAGAAACAGGAAACAGGAACAGAAACAGGGCAACTGTAACAATTCCAACTATTGAATCCTGCAAGGTACTATTCTTAAATATAAACTGGATGGTTTGAGCCCTGAATGCTGATTGGCTGACAGCCGTGGTATACGGTCTGATATACCACGGCTGTCAGCCAATCAGCATTCAGGGCTCAAACCACCCGGTATGAAAAAACATTAATTTTTTTACTGCTCTAATTACATTGGTAAACAGTTTATTATAGAACAAAAGCACCTCAGGGGTTTGTGATATATGGCCAATATACCACGGCTAAGGGCTGTTCTTGGGCACGACGCAATGAGGACACAGCCCTTAGCCGTGGTATATTGGCCATATACCACAACCCCCTCGGGCCTTATTCCTTAGTTATACAACTGCCTTTTTTGTTTGTTGCCGAAGCAGATCAACATCAACAGCATCCTTCCAGAAACCCCCTGGACCCATTCCAGTTCACATAACGCCCCAACAGATACACAGATGACACAATCTCAATCGCACTCCACACTGCCTTTTCCCACCTGGACAAAAGGAACACCTATGTTAGAATGCTGTTCATTGACTACAGCTCAACGTTCAACACCATAGTGCCCACTAAGCTCATCACTAAGCTAAGGACCCTGGGACTAAACACCTCCCTCTACAACTGGATCCTGGACTTCCTGACTGGCCGCCCCCAGGTGGTGAAGGTAGGGAACAACACATCTGCCACGCTGATCCTTAACACTGGGGCCCCTCAGGGGTGTGTACTTAGTCCCCTCCTGTATTCTCTTTTCACCCACGACTGCATGGCCAAACACGACTCCAACACCATCATTAAGTTTGCTGACGACAAAACAGTGGTAGGCCTGACGACACAACAGTGGGAGGCCTGACGACACAACAGTGCTAGGCCCCGTCTCAATGATGAGACGGCCTATAAGGAGGAGGTCCGAGAACTGTCTGTGTGTTGCCAGGACAACAACCTCTCCCTCAATGTGAGCAAGACTAAGGAACTGATCGTGGACTACAGGAAAAGGCAGGACGAACAGGCCCCCCATTAACATCGACGGGGCTGTAGTTGAGCGGGTTTAGAGTTTCAAGTTCCTTGGTGTCCACATCACCAACAAACTATCATGGTCCAAACACAGCAAGACAGTCATGAAGAGGGCACGACAAAACCTTTTCCCCCCCAGGAGACTGGAAAGATTTGGCATGGGTCCTCAGATCCTCAAAACGTTCTAGAGAACAAGTACATTATAGTGTCTAGTTTGATAGACAGACGCCTCACAAGTCCTCAACTGACAGGTTTATTAAATAGTACTCGCAAAACACTGGTCTCAACGTCAACAGTGAAGAGGCGACTCCGTGGTTTTTTCTTTACTGACCCAAAACTTTTTAATGGCAGTGTATATATTTCTTTATAATTCAGATTGTTTTCAGATATTTTTCTTCAGCGCACAGCAGGAAGAAGCAGGAAGAAGGGAATTATAATGGTTATATTCAGCCCAACGCCACAACAGCCACAAAATGCATTGATTTTTGGGGTGGGGGATTATGGCATTATCGAGTGCTTGTCAAATTGTGAATGAGAGACAGATTTTTTGTTGTTGTGCACAGCGTGTACAGACAGCCGTGTACAGACAGCACAACAACAAAAAAAGCAGACCTCATGGCGTTCATGGAATGTATTACAAATCAAAACATACAGCCCAACAGACTGTGCCTCAGTGCTAGAGGCGTCACTACAGACACCCTGGTTCGAATCCAGGCTGTACCACAACCGTCCGGGGTAGGCTGTACTTGTAAGTAAGATTTAGTTCTTAATAACTGACTTGCCTAGTAAAATAAGAAGACATTTTGTTTTATATATATATATATATACATCACAACTAAAGTTACAATAAATAAGAAGACATTTAGTTTTATATATATATATATATATATACATATATACATCACAACTAAAGTTACAATAAATAAGAAGACATTTAGTTTTATATATATATATATATATATATACATATATACATCACAACTAAAGTTACAATAAATAAGAAGACATTTAGTTTTATATATATATATATATATATATATACATATATACATCACAACTAAAGTTACAATAAATAAGAAGACATTTTGTTGTGTATATATATATATATATATATATATATATATATATATATATATATATATATACACATCACAACTAAAGTTACAATAAATAAGAAGACATTTTGTTGTATATATATATATACATCACAACTAAAGTTACAATAAATAAGAAGACATTTTGTTTTATATATATATATACATCACAACTAAAGTTACATCACTTTAAATTATTTGATAACTGCTCAACACAGAACAGCCTCGTGAAAATATGGAGAAACTATCCTTTATTTTTTATTCAGCTTTGTTCAACTGTATCCTTCATAAAATAATATAAAATAATATAAAATACTGTATTCTTCATACAATAAAATACTGTATTCTTCATACAATAAAATACTGTATTCTTCATACAATAAAATACTGTATTCTTCATACAATAAAATACTGTATTCTTCATACAATAAAATACTGTATTCTTCATACTATAAAATAATGTATTCTTCATACAATAAAATAATGTATTCTTCATACAATAAAATAATGTATTCTTCATACAATAAAATATTATAAAATAATGTATTCTTCATACTATAAAATATTATAAAATAATGTATTCTTCATACTATAAAATAATGTATTCTTCATACAATAAAATAATGTATTCTTCATACTATAAAATATTATACAATAATGTATTCTTCATACTATAAAATATTATAAAATAATGTATTCTTCATACTATAAAATAATGTATTCTTCATACAATAAAATAATGTATTCTTCATACAATAAAATATTATAAAATAATGTATTCTTCATACTATAAAATAATATAAAATAATATAAAATAATATAAAATAATGCCACGGAATTCTAAATCAAATCTTGTCTGCTAAATGAACTAGTGTCGCCCACAGCCATATGGCACAGTCAGATCAGGACCTAACATAACGACAACTCAGAGTATGTTATTCTGTTCTTCTGAAATAGACTACATTATCTTCATATCATGTTTCTTCAGACCTGTCTAAAATAAATAATGGATTTATTGTGATGGTGTAGGCTATATTACATGGATTTATTGTGATGGTGTAGGTAGACTATATTACATGGATTCATTGTGATGGTGTAGACTATATTACATGGATTTATTGTGATGGTGTAGGTAGATTATATTACATGGATTTATTGTGATGGTGTAGACTATATTACATGGATTTATTGTGATGGTGTAGGCTATATTGCATGGATTTATTGTGATGGTGTAGACTATATTACATGGATTTATTGTGATGGTGTAGGTAGACTATATTACATGGATTTATTGTGATGGTGTAGGCTATATTACATGGATTTATTGTGATGGTGTAGATTATATTACATGGATTTATTGTGATGGTGTAGGTAGACTATATTACATGGATGTATTGTGATGGTGTAGGTAGACTATATTACATGGATTTATTGTGATGGTGTAGACTATATTACATGGATTTATTGTGATGGTGTAGACTATATTACATGGATTTATTGTGATGGTGTAGACAATATTACATGGATTTATTGTGATGGTGTAGGTAGGCAATATTACATGGATTTATTGTGATGGTGTTGACTATATTACATGGATTTATTGTGATGGTGTAGAATATATTACATGGATTTATTGTGATGGTGTAGGTAGACTATATTACATGGATTTATTGTGATGGTGTAGACTATATTACATGGATTTATTGTGATGGTGTAGACTATATTACATGGATTTATTGTGATGCTGTAGACTATATTACATGGATTTATTGTGATGGTGTAGGTAGACTATATTACATGGATTTATTGTGATGGTGTAGGTAGACTATATTACATGGATTTATTGTGATAGTGTAGACTATATTACATGGATTTATTGTGATGGTGTAGGTAGACTATATTACATGGATTTATTGTGATGGTGTAGACTATATTACATGGATTTATTGTGATGGTGTAGACTACATTACATGGATTTATTGTGATGGTGTAGGTAGACTATATTACATGGATTTATTGTGATGGTGTAGGTAGACTATATTACATGGATGTATTGTGATGGTGTAGACTATATTAAATGGATGTATTGTGATGGTGTAGGTAGACTATATTACATGGATTCATTGTGATGGTGTAGACTATATTACATGGATTTATTGTGATGGTGTAGACTATATTACATGGATGTATTGTGATGGTGTAGACTATATTACATGGATGTATTGTGATGGTGTAGGTAGGCTATATTACATGGATTTATTGTGATGGTGTAGACTATATTACATGGATGTATTGTGAAGGTGTAGACTATATTACATGGATTTATTGTGATGGTGTAGACTATATTACATGGATTTATTGTGATGGTGTAGGTAGACTATATTACATGGATTTATTGTGATGGTGTAGGCTATATTACATGGATTTATTGTGATGGTGTAGGTAGACTATATTACATGGATTTATTGTGATGGTGTGGGTAGACTATATTACATGGATTTATTGTGATGGTGTAGGTAGACTATATTACATGGATTTATTGTGATGGTGTAGACTATATTACATGGATTTATTGTGATGGTGTAGGTAGACTATATTACATGGATGTATTGTGATGGTGTAGGTAGACTATATTACATGGATTTATTGTGATGGTGTAGGCTATATTGCATGGATTTATTGTGATGGTGTAGACTATATTACATGGATTTATTGTGATGGTGTACGTAGACTATATTACATGGATGTATTGTGATGGTGTAGGTAGACTATATTACATGGATTTATTGTGATGGTGTAGACTATATTACATGGATTTATTGTGATGGTGTAGACTATATTACATGGATTTATTGTGATGGTGTAGACTATATTACATGGATTTATTGTGATGGTGTAGGTAGACTATATTACATGGATGTATTGTGATGGTGTAGGTAGACTATATTACATGGATTTATTGTGATGGTGTAGGCTATATTGCATGGATTTATTGTGATGGTGTAGACTATATTACATGGATTTATTGTGATGGTGTAGGTAGACTATATTACATGGATTTATTGTGATGGTGTAGGCTATATTACATGGATTTATTGTGATGGTGTAGACTATATTACATGGATTTATTGTGATGGTGTAGGTAGACTATATTACATGGATGTATTGTGATGGTGTAGGTAGACTATATTACATGGATTTATTGTGATGGTGTAGACTATATTACATGGATTTATTGTGATGGTGTAGACTATATTACATGGATTTATTGTGATGGTGTAGACAATATTACATGGATTTATTGTGATGGTGTAGGTAGGCAAAATTACATGGATTTATTGTGATGGTGTTGACTATATTACATGGATTTATTGTGATGGTGTAGAATATATTACATGGATTTATTGTGATGGTGTAGGTAGACTATATTACATGGATTTATTGTGATGGTGTAGACTATATTACATGGATTTATTGTGATGGTGTAGACTATATTACATGGATTTATTGTGATGGTGTAGACTATATTACATGGATTTATTGTGATGGTGTAGGTAGACTATATTACATGGATGTATTGTGATGGTGTAGGTAGACTATATTACATGGATTTATTGTGATGGTGTAGGCTATATTGCATGGATTTATTGTGATGGTGTAGACTATATTACATGGATTTATTGTGATGGTGTAGGTAGACTATATTACATGGATTTATTGTGATGGTGTAGACTATATTACATGGATTTATTGTGATGCTGTAGACTATATTACATGGATTTATTGTGATGGTGTAGGTAGACTATATTACATGGATTTATTGTGATGGTGTAGACTATATTACATGGATTTATTGTGATGGTGTAGGTAGACTATATTACATGGATTTATTGTGATAGTGTAGACTATATTACATGGATTTATTGTGATGGTGTAGGTAGACTATATTACATGGATTTATTGTGATGGTGTAGACTATATTACATGGATTTATTGTGATGGTGTAGACTACATTACATGGATTTATTGTGATGGTGTAGACAATATTACATGGATTTATTGTGATGGTGTAGACTATATTACATGGATTTATTGTGATGGTGTAGACTATATTACATGGATTTATTGTGATGGTGGAGACTATATTACATGGATTTATTGTGATGGTGTAGACTATATTACATGGATGTATTGTGATGGTGTAGACTATATTACATGGATGTATTGTGATGGTGTAGGTAGGCTATATTACATGGATTTATTGTGATGGTGTAGACTATATTACATGGATGTATTGTGAAGGTGTAGACTATATTACATGGATTTATTGTGATGGTGTAGACTATATTACATGGATTTATTGTGATGGTGTAGGTAGACTATATTACATGGATTTATTGTGATGGTGTAGGCTATATTACATGGATTTATTGTGATGGTGTAGGTAGACTATATTACATGGATTTATTGTGATGGTGTGGGTAGACTATATTACATGGATTTATTGTGATGGTGTAGGTAGACTATATTACATGGATTTATTGTGATGGTGTAGACTATATTACATGGATTTATTGTGATGGTGTAGGTAGACTATATTACATGGATGTATTGTGATGGTGTAGGTAGACTATATTACATGGATTTATTGTGATGGTGTAGGCTATATTGCATGGATTTATTGTGATGGTGTAGACTATATTACATGGATTTATTGTGATGGTGTAGGTAGACTATATTACATGGATGTATTGTGATGGTGTAGGTAGACTATATTACATGGATTTATTGTGATGGTGTAGACTATATTACATGGATTTATTGTGATGGTGTAGACTATATTACATGGATTTATTGTGATGGTGTAGACTATATTACATGGATTAATTGTGATGGTGTAGGTAGACTATATTACATGGATGTATTGTGATGGTGTAGGTAGACTATATTACATGGATTTATTGTGATGGTGTAGGCTATATTGCATGGATTTATTGTGATGGTGTAGACTATATTACATGGATTTATTGTGATGGTGTAGGTAGACTATATTACATGGATTTATTGTGATGGTGTAGGCTATATTACATGGATTTATTGTGATGGTGTAGACTATATTACATGGATTTATTGTGATGGTGTAGGTAGACTATATTACATGGATGTATTGTGATGGTGTAGGTAGACTATATTACATGGATTTATTGTGATGTTGTAGGTAGACTATATTACATGGATTTATTGTGATGGTGTAGACTATATTACATGGATTTATTGTGATGGTGTAGACTATATTACATGGATTTATTGTGATGGTGTAGGTAGACTATATTACATGGATGTATTGTGATGGTGTAGGTAGACTATATTACATGGATTTATTGTGATGGTGTAGACTATATTACATGGATTTATTGTGATGGTGTAGACTATATTACATGGATTTATTGTGATGGTGTAGACTATATTACATGGATTTATTGTGATGGTGTAGACAATATTACATGGATTTATTGTGATGGTGTAGGTAGGCAATATTACATGGATTTATTGTGATGGTGTTGACTATATTACATGGATTTATTGTGATGGTGTAGAATATATTACATGGATTTATTGTGATGGTGTAGGTAGACTATATTACATGGATTTATTGTGATGGTGTAGACTATATTACATGGATTTATTGTGATGGTGTAGACTATATTACATGGATTTATTGTGATGCTGTAGACTATATTACATGGATTTATTGTGATGGTGTAGGTAGACTATATTACATGGATTTATTGTGATGGTGTAGACTATATTACATGGATTTATTGTGATGGTGTAGGTAGACTATATTACATGGATTTATTGTGATAGTGTAGACTATATTACATGGATTTATTGTGATGGTGTAGGTAGACTATATTACATGGATTTATTGTGATGGTGTAGACTATATTACATGGATTTATTGTGATGGTGTAGACTACATTACATGGATTTAGTGTGATGGTGTAGACAATATTACATGGATTTATTGTGATGGTGTAGACTATATTACATGGATTTATTGTGATGGTGTAGACTATATTACATGGATTTATTGTGATGGTGGAGACTATATTACATGGATGTATTGTGATGGTGTAGACTATATTACATGGATGTATTGTGATGGTGTAGACTATATTAAATGGATGTATTGTGATGGTGTAGGTAGACTATATTACATGGATTCATTGTGATGGTGTAGACTATATTACATGGATTTATTGTGATGGTGTAGACTATATTACATGGATGTATTGTGATGGTGTAGACTATATTACATGGATGTATTGTGATGGTGTAGGTAGGCTATATTACATGGATTTATTGTGATGGTGTAGACTATATTACATGGATGTATTGTGAAGGTGTAGACTATATTACATGGATTTATTGTGATGGTGTAGACTATATTACATGGATTTATTGTGATGGTGTAGGTAGACTATATTACATGGATTTATTGTGATGGTGTAGGCTATATTACATGGATTTATTGTGATGGTGTAGGTAGACTATATTACATGGATTTATTGTGATGGTGTGGGTAGACTATATTACATGGATTTATTGTGATGGTGTAGGTAGACTATATTACATGGATTTATTGTGATGGTGTACACTATATTACATGGATTTATTGTGATGGTGTGGGTAGACTATATTACATGGATTTATTGTGATGGTGTAGACTATATTACATGGATTTATTGTGATGGTGTAGACTATATTACATGGATTTATTGTGATGGTGTAGACTATATTACATGGATTTATTGTGATGGTGTAGACTATATTACATGGATTTATTGTGATGGTGTAGGTAGACTATATTACATGGATTTATTGTGATGGTGTAGACTATATTACATGGATTTATTGTGATGGTGTAGACTATATTACATGGATTTATTGCGATGGTGTAGACTATATTACATGGATTTATTTTGATGGTGTAGACAATATTAAATGGATTTATTGTGATGGTGTAGACTATATTACATGGATTTATTGTGATGGTGTAGGTAGTCTATATTACATGGATTTATTGTGATGGTGTAGGTAGTCTATATTACATGGATTTATTGTGATGGTGTAGACTATATTACATGGATTTATTGTGATGGTGTAGGTAGTCTATATTACATGGATTTATTGTGATGGTGTAGACTATATTACATGGATTTATTGTGAGGGTGTAGACTACATTACATGGATTTATTGTGGTGGTGTAGACTATATTATATGGATTTATTGTGGTGGTGTAGGTAGACTATATTATATGGATTTATTGTGATGGTGTAGGTAGACTATATTACATGGATTTATTGTGATGGTGTGGGTAGACTATATTACATGGATTTATTGTGATGGTGTAGGTAGACTATATTATATGGATTTATTGTGATGGTGTGGGTAGACTATATTGCATGGATTTATTGTGATGGTGTAGGTAGACTATATTATATGGATTTATTGTGATGGTGTAGGTAGACTATATTATATGGATTTATTGTGATGGTGTGGGTAGACTATATTACATGGATTTATTGTGATGGTGTAGGTAGACTATATTATATGGATTTATTGTGATGGTGTGGGTAGACTATATTACATGGATTTATTGTGATGGTGTAGAGTATATTACATGGATTTATTGTGATGGTGTAGACTATATTACATGGATTTATTGTGATGGTGTAGAATATATTACATGGATTTATTGTGATGGTGTAGACTATATTACATGGATTTATTGTGATGGTGTAGGTAGACTATATTACATGGATTTATGGTGGTGGTGTAGACTATATTACATGGACTTATTGTGATGGTGTAGGTAGACTATATTACATGGATTTATTGTGATGGTGTAGACTATATTACATGGATTTATTGTGATGGTGTAGGTAGACTATATTACATGGATTTATTGTGATGGTGTAGACTATATTACATGAATTTATTGTGATGGTGTAGGTAGACTATATTACATGGATTTATGGTGGTGGTGTAGGTAGACTATATTACATGGATTTATTGTGATGGTGTAGGTAGACTATATTACATGGATTTATTGTGAAGGTGTAGGCTATATTACATACATGGATTTATTGTGATGGTGTAGGTAGACTATATTACGTGGATTTATTGTGATGGTGTAGGTAGACAATATTACATGGATTTATTGTGATGGTGTATGCTATATTACATGGATTTATTGTGATGGTGTAGGTAGACTATATTACATGGATTTATTGTGATGGTGTAGGCTATATTACATGGATTTATTGTGATGGTGTAGGTAGACTATATTACATGGATGTATTGTGATGGTGTAGACTATATTACATGGATTTATTGTGATGGTGTGGGTAGACTATATTACATGGATTTATTGTGATGGTGTAGGTAGACTATATTACATGGATTTATTGTGATGGTGTGGGTAGACTATATTACATGGATTTATTGTGATGGTGTGGGTAGACTATATTACATGGATTTATTGTGATGGTGTGGGTAGACTATATTACATGGATTTATTGTGATGGTGTGGGTAGACTATATTACATGGATTTATTGTGATGGTGTGGGTAGACTATATTACATGGATTTATTGTGATGGTGTAGACTATATTACATGGATTTATTGTGATGGTGTGGGTAGACTATATTACATGGATTTATTGTGATGGTGTAGGTAGACTATATTACATGGATTTATTGTGATGGTGTGGGTAGACTATATTACATGGATTTATTGTGATGGTGTAGACTATATTACATGGATTTATTGTGATGGTGTAGACTATATTACATGGATTTATTGTGATGGTGTAGGTAGACTATATTACATGGATTCATTGTGATGGTGTAGGTAGACTATATTACATGGATTTATTGTGATGGTGGAGACTATATTACATGGATTTATTGTGATGGTGTAGACTATATTACATGGATTTATTGTGATGGTGTAGGCTATATTACATGGATTTATTGTGATGGTGTAGGTAGACTATATTACATGGATTTATTGTGATGGTGTAGACTATATTACATGGATTTATTGTGATGGTGTGGGTAGACTATATTACATGGATTTATTGTGATGGTGTAGACTATATTACATGGATTTATTGTGATGGTGTGGGTAGACTATATTACATGGATTTATTGTGATGGTGTAGACTATATTACATGGATTTATTGTGATGGTGTAGACTATATTACATGGATTTATTGCGATGGTGTAGACTATATTACATGGATTTATTTTGATGGTGTAGACAATATTAAATGGATTTATTGTGATGGTGTAGACTATATTACATGGATTTATTGTGATGGTGTAGGTAGTCTATATTACATGGATTTATTGTGATGGTGTAGGTAGTCTATATTACATGGATTTATTGTGATGGTGTAGACTATATTACATGGATTTATTGTGATGGTGTAGGTAGACTATATTACATGGATTTATTGTGATAGTGTAGACTATATTACATGGATTTATTGTGATGGTGTAGGTAGTCTATATTACATGGATTTATTGTGATGGTGTAGGTAGTCTATATTACATGGATTTATTGTGATGGTGTAGACTATATTACATGGATTTATTGTGATGGTGTAGGTAGTCTATATTACATGGATTTATTGTGATGGTGTAGACTATATTACATGGATTTATTGTGAGGGTGTAGACTACATTACATGGATTTATTGTGGTGGTGTAGACTATATTATATGGATTTATTGTGGTGGTGTAGGTAGACTATATTATATGGATTTATTGTGATGGTGTAGGTAGACTATAGTACATGGATTTATTGTGATGGTGTGGGTAGACTATATTACATGGATTTATTGTGATGGTGTAGGTAGACTATATTATATGGATTTATTGTGATGGTGTGGGTAGACTATATTGCATGGATTTATTGTGATGGTGTAGGTAGACTATATTATATGGATTTATTGTGATGGTGTAGGTAGACTATATTATATGGATTTATTGTGATGGTGTGGGTAGACTATATTACATGGATTTATTGTGATGGTGTAGGTAGACTATATTATATGGATTTATTGTGATGGTGTGGGTAGACTATATTACATGGATTTATTGTGATGGTGTAGATTATATTACATGGATTTATTGTGATGGTGTAGACTATATTACATGGATTTATTGTGATGGTGTAGAATATATTACATGGATTTATTGTGATGGTGTAGACTATATTACATGGATTTATTGTGATGGTTTAGGTAGACTATATTACATGGATTTATGGTGGTGGTGTAGACTATATTACATGGACTTATTGTGATGGTGTAGGTAGACTATATTACATGGATTTATTGTGATGGTGTAGACTATATTACATGGATTTATTGTGATGGTGTAGGTAGACTATATTACATGGATTTATTGTGATGGTGTAGACTATATTACATGGATTTATTGTGATGGTGTAGGTAGACTATATTACATGGATTTATGGTGGTGGTGTAGGTAGACTATATTACATGGATTTATTGTGATGGTGTAGGTAGACTATATTACATGGATTTATTGTGAAGGTGTAGGCTATATTACATACATGGATTTATTGTGATGGTGTAGGTAGACTATATTACATGGATTTATTGTGATGGTGTAGGTAGACAATATTACATGGATTTATTGTGATGGTGTATGCTATATTACATGGATTTATTGTGATGGTGTAGGTAGACTATATTACATGGATTTATTGTGATGGTGTAGGCTATATTACATGGATTTATTGTGATGGTGTAGGTAGACTATATTACATGGATGTATTGTGATGGTGTAGACTATATTACATGGATTTATTGTGA
This sequence comes from Oncorhynchus clarkii lewisi, assembly GCF_045791955.1. Taxonomy (NCBI): domain Eukaryota; kingdom Metazoa; phylum Chordata; class Actinopteri; order Salmoniformes; family Salmonidae; genus Oncorhynchus; species Oncorhynchus clarkii. Next base: position 119,836 of record NW_027257949.1, read on the forward strand.
TGGTGTGGGTAGACTATATTACATGGATTTATTGTGATGGTGTAGGTAGACTATATTACATGGATTTATTGTGATGGTGTGGGTAGACTATATTACATGGATTTATTGTGATGGTGTGGGTAGACTATATTACATGGATTTATTGTGATGGTGTGGGTAGACTATATTACATGGATTTATTGTGATGGTGTGGGTAGACTATATTACATGGATTTATTGTGATGGTGTGGGTAGACTATATTACATGGATTTATTGTGATGGTGTAGACTATATTACATGGATTTATTGTGATGGTGTGGGTAGACTATATTACATGGATTTATTGTGATGGTGTAGGTAGACTATATTACATGGATTTATTGTGATGGTGTGGGTAGACTATATTACATGGATTTATTGTGATGGTGTAGACTATATTACATGGATTTATTGTGATGGTGTAGACTATATTACATGGATTTATTGTGATGGTGTAGGTAGACTATATTACATGGATTCATTGTGATGGTGTAGGTAGACTATATTACATGGATTTATTGTGATGGTGGAGACTATATTACATGGATTTATTGTGATGGTGTAGACTATATTACATGGATTTATTGTGATGGTGTAGGCTATATTACATGGATTTATTGTGATGGTGTAGGTAGTCTATATTACATGGATTTATTGTGATGGTGTAGGTAGTCTATATTACATGGATTTATTGTGATGGTGTAGACTATATTACATGGATTTATTGTGATGGTGTAGGTAGTCTATATTACATGGATTTATTGTGATGGTGTAGACTATATTACATGGATTTATTGTGAGGGTGTAGACTACATTACATGGATTTATTGTGGTGGTGTAGACTATATTATATGGATTTATTGTGGTGGTGTAGGTAGACTATATTATATGGATTTATTGTGATGGTGTAGGTAGACTATATTACATGGATTTATTGTGATGGTGTGGGTAGACTATATTACATGGATTTATTGTGATGGTGTAGGTAGACTATATTATATGGATTTATTGTGATGGTGTGGGTAGACTATATTGCATGGATTTATTGTGATGGTGTAGGTAGACTATATTATATGGATTTATTGTGATGGTGTAGGTAGACTATATTATATGGATTTATTGTGATGGTGTGGGTAGACTATATTACATGGATTTATTGTGATGGTGTAGGTAGACTATATTATATGGATTTATTGTGATGGTGTGGGTAGACTATATTACATGGATTTATTGTGATGGTGTAGATTATATTACATGGATTTATTGTGATGGTGTAGACTATATTACATGGATTTATTGTGATGGTGTAGAATATATTACATGGATTTATTGTGATGGTGTAGACTATATTACATGGATTTATTGTGATGGTGTAGGTAGACTATATTACATGGATTTATGGTGGTGGTGTAGACTATATTACATGGACTTATTGTGATGGTGTAGGTAGACTATATTACATGGATTTATTGTGATGGTGTAGACTATATTACATGGATTTATTGTGATGGTGTAGGTAGACTATATTACATGGATTTATTGTGATGGTGTAGACTATATTACATGGATTTATTGTGATGGTGTAGGTAGACTATATTACATGGATTTATGGTGGTGGTGTAGGTAGACTATATTACATGGATTTATTGTGATGGTGTAGGTAGACTATATTACATGGATTTATTGTGAAGGTGTAGGCTATATTACATACATGGATTTATTGTGATGGTGTAGGTAGACTATATTACGTGGATTTATTGTGATGGTGTAGGTAGACAATATTACATGGATTTATTGTGATGGTGTATGCTATATTACATGGATTTATTGTGATGGTGTAGGTAGACTATATTACATGGATTTATTGTGATGGTGTAGGCTATATTACATGGATTTATTGTGATGGTGTAGGTAGACTATATTACATGGATGTATTGTGATGGTGTAGACTATATTACATGGATTTATTGTGATGGTGTGGGTAGACTATATTACATGGATTTATTGTGATGGTGTAGGTAGACTATATTACATGGATTTATTGTGATGGTGTGGGTAGACTATATTACATGGATTTATTGTGATGGTGTGGGTAGACTATATTACATGGATTTATTGTGATGGTGTGGGTAGACTATATTACATGGATTTATTGTGATGGTGTGGGTAGACTATATTACATGGATTTATTGTGATGGTGTGGGTAGACTATATTACATGGATTTATTGTGATGGTGTAGACTATATTACATGGATTTATTGTGATGGTGTGGGTAGACTATATTACATGGATTTATTGTGATGGTGTAGGTAGACTATATTACATGGATTTATTGTGATGGTGTGGGTAGACTATATTACATGGATTTATTGTGATGGTGTAGACTATATTACATGGATTTATTGTGATGGTGTAGACTATATTACATGGATTTATTGTGATGGTGTAGGTAGACTATATTACATGGATTCATTGTGATGGTGTAGGTAGACTATATTACATGGATTTATTGTGATGGTGGAGACTATATTACATGGATTTATTGTGATGGTGTAGACTATATTACATGGATTTATTGTGATGGTGTAGGCTATATTACATGGATTTATTGTGATGGTGTAGGTAGACTATATTACATGGATTTATTGTGATGGTGTAGACTATATTACATGGATTTATTGTGATGGTGTGGGTAGACTATATTACATGGATTTATTGTGATGGTGTAGACTATATTACATGGATTTATTGTGATGGTGTGGGTAGACTATATTACATGGATTTATTGTGATGGTGTAGACTATATTACATGGATTTATTGTGATGGTGTAGACTATATTACATGGATTTATTGCGATGGTGTAGACTATATTACATGGATTTATTTTGATGGTGTAGACAATATTAAATGGATTTATTGTGATGGTGTAGACTATATTACATGGATTTATTGTGATGGTGTAGGTAGTCTATATTACATGGATTTATTGTGATGGTGTAGGTAGTCTATATTACATGGATTTATTGTGATGGTGTAGACTATATTACATGGATTTATTGTGATGGTGTAGGTAGACTATATTACATGGATTTATTGTGATAGTGTAGACTATATTACATGGATTTATTGTGATGGTGTAGGTAGTCTATATTACATGGATTTATTGTGATGGTGTAGGTAGTCTATATTACATGGATTTATTGTGATGGTGTAGACTATATTACATGGATTTATTGTGATGGTGTAGGTAGTCTATATTACATGGATTTATTGTGATGGTGTAGACTATATTACATGGATTTATTGTGAGGGTGTAGACTACATTACATGGATTTATTGTGGTGGTGTAGACTATATTATATGGATTTATTGTGGTGGTGTAGGTAGACTATATTATATGGATTTATTGTGATGGTGTAGGTAGACTATATTACATGGATTTATTGTGATGGTGTGGGTAGACTATATTACATGGATTTATTGTGATGGTGTAGGTAGACTATATTATATGGATTTATTGTGATGGTGTGGGTAGACTATATTGCATGGATTTATTGTGATGGTGTAGGTAGACTATATTATATGGATTTATTGTGATGGTGTAGGTAGACTATATTATATGGATTTATTGTGATGGTGTGGGTAGACTATATTATATGGATTTATTGTGATGGTGTGGGTAGACTATATTACATGGATTTATTGTGATGGTGTAGATTATATTACATGGATTTATTGTGATGGTGTAGACTATATTACATGGATTTATTGTGATGGTGTAGAATATATTACATGGATTTATTGTGATGGTGTAGACTATATTACATGGATTTATTGTGATGGTGTAGGTAGACTATATTACATGGATTTATGGTGGTGGTGTAGACTATATTACATGGACTTATTGTGATGGTGTAGGTAGACTATATTACATGGATTTATTGTGATGGTGTAGACTATATTACATGGATTTATTGTGATGGTGTAGGTAGACTATATTACATGGATTTATTGTGATGGTGTAGACTATATTACATGGATTTATTGTGATGGTGTAGGTAGACTATATTACATGGATTTATGGTGGTGGTGTAGGTAGACTATATTACATGGATTTATTGTGATGGTGTAGGTAGACTATATTACATGGATTTATTGTGAAGGTGTAGGCTATATTACATACATGGATTTATTGTGATGGTGTAGGTAGACTATATTACATGGATTTATTGTGATGGTGTAGGTAGACAATTTTACATGGATTTATTGTGATGGTGTATGCTATATTACATGGATTTATTGTGATGGTGTAGGTAGACTATATTACATGGATTTATTGTGATGGTGTAGGCTATATTACATGGATTTATTGTGATGGTGTAGGTAGACTATATTACATGGATGTATTGTGATGGTGTAGACTATATTACATGGATTTATTGTGATGGTGTGGGTAGACTATATTACATGGATTTATTGTGATGGTGTAGGTAGACTATATTACATGGATTTATTGTGATGGTGTGGGTAGACTATATTACATGGATTTATTGTGATGGTGTGGGTAGACTATATTACATGGATTTATTGTGATGGTGTGGGTAGACTATATTACATGGATTTATTGTGATGGTGTGGGTAGACTATATTACATGGATTTATTGTGATGGTGTGGGTAGACTATATTACATGGATTTATTGTGATGGTGTAGACTATATTACATGGATTTATTGTGATGGTGTGGGTAGACTATATTACATGGATTTATTGTGATGGTGTAGGTAGACTATATTACATGGATTTATTGTGATGGTGTGGGTAGACTATATTACATGGATTTATTGTGATGGTGTAGACTATATTACATGGATTTATTGTGATGGTGTAGACTATATTACATGGATTTATTGTGATGGTGTAGGTAGACTATATTACATGGATTCATTGTTATGGTGTAGGTAGACTATATTACATGGATTTATTGTGATGGTGGAGACTATATTACATGGATTTATTGTGATGGTGTAGACTATATTACATGGATTTATTGTGATGGTGTAGGCTATATTACATGGATTTATTGTGATGGTGTAGGTAGACTATATTACATGGATTTATTGTGATGGTGTAGACTATATTACATGGATTTATTGTGATGGTGTGGGTAGACTATATTACATGGATTTATTGTGATGGTGTAGGTAGACTATATTACATGGATTTATTGTGATGGTGTGGGTAGACTATAATACATGGATTTATTGTGATGGTGTAGGTAGACTATATTACATGGATTTATTGTGATGGTGTAGACTATATTACATGGATTTATTGTGATGGTGTAGGTAGACTATATTACATGGATTTATTGTGATGGTGTAGACTATATTACATGGATTTATTGTGATGGTGTAGGTAGACTATATTACATGGATTTATTGTGATGGTGTAGACTATATTACATGGATTTATTGTGATGGTGTAGGTAGACTATATTACATGGATTTATTGTGATGGTGTAGGCTATATTACATGGATTTATTGTGATGGTGTGGGTAGGCTATATTACATGGATTTATTGTGATGGTGTAGACTATATTACATGGATTTATTGTGATGGTGTAGACTATATTACATGGATTTATTGTGATGGTGTAGACTATATTACATGGATTTGGAAGACAGCATCACTGGCTTGTAGTCTGTGTGTGGAAGCCAGGAGAAGCTAAATGTCTTCATGTTAATTAACGGTCAATTACCGGGAGACAGACAGTTATTTGTTTGACAATCACCGGCTGACGAAATGAAATGTCGAGACCGTCACAGCTCTAGATGACTCACCGACACACACACACACACACACACACACACACACACACACACACACACACACACACACACACACACACACACACACACACACAAACACACAGACATTATTTCATATTGATTAAGAAGGATGCTGGTTTGGTTGACATTTCGTCAGCCGGTGAAGCCGGTGTGTGTGTGTGTGTGTGTGTGTGTGTGTGTGTGTGTGTGTGTGTGTGTGTGTGTGTGTGTGTGTGTGTGTGTGTGTGTGTGAACCAGTCTGTTTATTGACCAAGTCTCAAAGCTAAGTACCGGTCATTAATCAGCCTCCGCTCAACGTGCTGAATACACCATCACACCCTATTCCCTAGTTGGTGCACTACATTTCACACTCACACCCTATTCCCTAGTTGGTGCACTACATTTCACACGCACACCCTATTCCCTAGTTGGTGCACTACATTACACACTCACACCCTATTCCCTAGATGGTGCATTACATTTCACACTCACACCCTATTCCCTAGTTGGTGCACTACATTTCACACTCACACCCTATTCCCTAGTTGGTGCACTACATTTCACACTCACACCCTATTCCCTAGTTGGTGCACTACATTTCAAACTCCCACCCTACCGCATTTGACCAGTGCCCATAGGAAAGTAGTGCACTATATAGGGAATAGGAGGCCATTTTGGACAGAGTCATTTACCGCCCAAACGAACAGACGAACAACTTGAGTCCATATCAAACAGATACTCTGAGATGTGAGGATAAGCTCTTGAGCCTCCGCCCTCCGATCTTTTGTTGAAGAAGAGATAGAGGGAGAGAGAAGGAGATGGGCAGAGAGAGATTCAGGGAGAGAAGGGCAGAGAGAGAGAGAGAGAGAGACAAAGAGAGATGGGCAGAGAGAGAGAGAGATGTGCAGAGACAGAGAGAGAGACAGAGAGAGATGGCAGAGAGAGAGAGAGAGACAGAGAGAGAGAGAGAGAGAGACAGAGAGAGAGAGAGACAGAGAGAGAGAGAGAGAGATGGGCAGAGAGAGAGAGAGAGATGGGCAGAGAGAGAGAGACAGAGAGAGAGAGAGAGAGAGAGAGAGAGAGAGAGAGAGAGAGAGAGAGAGAGACAGAGAGAGGGAGATGGGCAGAGAGAGAGAGAGAGGGAGATGGGCAGGGAGAGAGACAAATCCAATTTTGATAAACTTCCATATCTACTGGGTGAAATACCACAGTGTGACATCACAGCAGCAAGTTTTGTGACCTGTTGCCACAAGAAAAGGGCAACCATTGAAGAACAAACACCATTGTAAACACAACCCATATTTATGCTTATTTATTTGCCTTTTGTACATTAACCGTTTGCACATCATTACAACACTGTATATGGACATAATATGACATTTGTAATGTCTTTATTCTTTTGAAACTTCTGTATGTTAAATGTTAACTGTTCATTTTTATTTGTATATTATCTACCTCACTTGCTTTGGCAAAGTTAACACATGTTTCCCACGCTAATAAAACCCCTTGAATTGAATTCAATTCAATTGAATTGATATATAGAGAGATGAGTGAAAAAGAGAGAGAAGGGCAGAGAGAGAGAGAGGGAGGGAGGGAGAGAGAGAGAGAGACAGAGAAGGACAGAGATATAGAGAGACAGTGAGAGACAGAGAGAGAGAGAGACAGAGAGAGAGAGAGAGAGAGAGAGAGAGAGAGAGAGAGAGTCAGAAGGGCAGAGAGAGAGAGAGAGTCAGAAGGGCAGAGAGAGGGGGGAAGAGAGAGAGAGAGCTCTCTGTCTGTCACATCAAGGCTCTTCTGCATGCAGGTCTTCCCTATAATTTGATTTTGATTCCTAGCTGTGTGTGTGTGTGTGTGTGTGTGTGTGTGTGTGTGTGTGTGTGTGTGTGTGTGTGTGTGTGTGTGTGTGTGTGTGTGTGTGTGTGTGTGTGTGTGTGTGTGTGTGTGTGTGAGAGAGAGAGAGAGACATACAGACAGACAGTGCCAAGGGTTTGTCTGGTCATAAAGCCCTCCGACCCTCAAGGCCACGCTTCTGTCGGCCTAATTGAACCTCTAGTGACTGATCTGTTTGTGTGTGTCGGTGAGTGATCTCCTTTATTACCTCTCTCCCTCGTTCCTCCTTTCCTCCTCACTTCTGGAATTAAAGAAGCGGAGAGATGAAATCAAACTGTTCTGTTTGTCACAAAGTAAGTTACCACTACTGGGACGACAGGATGTGAGTGGTCTGTAATCAGGTGTAGACCCACTGTCTCTACTGATTGTCTCTCCTATCTGTCTCTACTCACTGTCTCTCTTGACTGTCTCTACTATCTGTCTCTACTGATTGTCTGTCCTATCTGTCTCTACTCACCGTCTCTCTTGACTGTCTCCCCTATCTGTCTCTACTGATTGTCTTTCCTATCTGTCTCTACTCACTGTCTCTCCTATCTACCCCTTTCTCTACTCTCTCGGTCAATAAAGCATTTACAAATACGGAAGCAAATTTAATTTAATTTCAAATCATTTTTATTTATTTAGCCAGGAGAGTCTACTCAGTAACAATGTTGACTGTTATCCAGGAAGTCCTGTTTTTTCATAGAACCAATAGAAACCTACGCGGCACACAACGCGTTTTGTCTTGCCCATTCACCCTCTGAATGCAACACACACAAGCCATGTCTCAGCTGTCATCTTTAACCTGTCTCCTTCATCTATATGTCTCCTCCCCTTCATCTACATGTCTCCTCCCCTTCATCTACATGTCTCCTCCCCTTCATCTACATGTCTCCTCCCCTTCATCTACATGTCTCCTCCCCTTCATCTACACTGATTGAAGTGGATTTAACAGCTGACATCAATAAGGGATCATAGCTTTCATCCGGATTCCCCTGGTCAGTCTGTGGTCATGGACAAAAAAGCAGGTGTTCTTAATGTTTTGTCTAGTCAGTGTTTTATGTGCAGCTGTGTCTCCACCACTGATGGAAAGTCATGTAAATCAATGCCGAACAGCAGGGGTCCAAGCACACTCCTCTGTGGGACTCCCTTCACCACAGGTACCTGGGCTGACTCCTCTGTGGGACTCCCTTCACCACAGGTACCTGGGCACACTCCTCTGTGGGACTCCCTTCACCACAGGTACCTGGGCACACTCCTCGGTGGGACTCACTTCACCACAGGTACCTGGGCAGACTCCGCTGTGGGACTCCCTTCACCACAGGTACCTGGGCTGACTCCTCTGTGGGACTCACTTCACCACAGGTACCTGGGCTGACTCCTCTGTGGGACTCACTTCACCACAGGTACCTGGGCACACTCCTTTGTGGGACTCCCTTCACCACAGGTACCTGGGCACACTCCTCTGTGGGACTCCCTTCACCACAGGTACTTGGGCACACTCCTCTGTGGGACTCCCTTCACCACAGGTACCTGGGCTGACTCCTTTGTGGGACTCCCTTCACCACAGGTACCTGGGCACACTCCTCTGTGGGACTCCCTTCACCACAGGTACCTGGGCACACTCCTCTGTGGGAATCCCTTCACCACAGGTACCTGGGCACACTCCTCTGTGGGACTCCCTTCACCACAGGTACCTGGGCTGACTCCTCTGTGGGACTCACTTCACCACAGGTACCTGGGCAGACTCCGCTGTGGGACTCCCTTCACCACAGGTACCTGGGCTGACTCCTCTGTGGGACTCCCTTCACCACAGGTACCTGGGCTGACTCCTTTGTGGGACTCCCTTCACCACAGGTACCTGGGCACACTCCTCTGTGGGACTCCCTTCACCACAGGTACTTGGGCACACTCCTCTGTGGGACTCCCTTCACCACAGGTACCTGGGCACACTCCTCTGTGGGACTCCCTTCACCACAGGTACCTGGGCACACACCTCTGTGGGACTCCCTTCACCACAGGTACCTGGGCTGACTGCCTTGTGGGACTCCCTTCACCACAGGTACCTGGGCTGACTCCGTTGTGGGACTCCCTTCACCAAAGGTACCTGGGCTGACTCCTTTGTGGGACTCCCTTCACCACAGGTACCTGGGCTGACTCCTTTGTGGGACTCCCTTCACCACAGGTACCTGGGCTGACTGCCTTGTGGGACTCCCTTCACCACAGGTACCTGGGCTGACTCCGTTGTGGGACTCCCTTCACCACAGGTACCTGGGCCGACTGCGTTGTGGGACTCCCTTCACCACAGGTACCTGGGCTGACTCCTTTGTGGGACTCCCTTCACCACAGGTACCTGGGCTGACTGCCTTGTGGGACTCCCTTCACCACAAGTACCTGGGCACACTCCTCTGTGGGACTCCCTTCACCACAGGTACCTGGGCACACTCCTCTGTGGGACTCCCTTCACCACAGGTACCTGGGCACACTCCTCTGTGGGACTCCCTTCACCACTGGTACCTGGGCACACTCCTCTGTGGGACTCAATTCACCACAGGTACCTGGGCTGACTCCTCTGTGGGACTCCCTTCACCACAGGTACCTGGGCACACTCCTCTGTGGGACTCCCTTCACCACTGGTACCTGGGCACACTCCTCTGTGGGACTCCCTTCACCACAGGTACCTGGGCCGACTGCGTTGTGGGACTCCCTTCACCACAGGTACCTGGGCTGACTCCTCTGTGGGACTCCCTTCACCACAGGTACCTGGGCACACTCCTCTGTGGGACTCCCTTCACCACAGGTACCTGGGCACACTCCTCTCTGGGACTCCCTTCACCACAGGTACCTGGGCACACTCCTCTGTGGGACTCCCTTCACCACAGGTACTTGGGCACACTCCTCTGTGGGACTCCCTTCACCACTGGTACCTGGGCACACTCCTCTGTGGGACTCCCTTCACCACAGGTACCTGGGCCGACTGCGTTGTGGGACTCCCTTCACCACAGGTACCTGGGCACACTCCTCTGTGGGACTCCCTTCACCACAGGTACCTGGGCACACTCCTCTGTGGGACTCTCTTCACCACAGGTACCTGGGCACTCTCCTTTGTGGGACTCCCTTCACCACAGGTACCTGGGCTGACTCCGCTGTGGGGCTCCCTTCACCACAGGTACCTGGGCTGACTCCTTTGTGGGACTCCCTTCACCACAGGTACCTGGGCTGACTCTGCTGTGGGACTCCCTTCACCACAGGTACCTGGGCCGACTGCGTTGTGGTACTCCCTTCACCACAGGTACCTGGGCTGACTCCTTTGTGGGACTCCCTTCACCACAGGGACCTGGGCTGACTCCGCTGTGGGACTCCCTTCACCACAGGTACCTGGGCTGACTGCGTTGTTGGACTCCCTTCACCACAGGTACTTGGGCTGACTCCGCTGTGGGACTCCCTTCACCACAGGTACCTGGGCTGACTCCGTTGTGGGACTCCCTTCACCACAGGTACCTGTGCTGACTCCTTTGTGGGACTCCCTTCACCACAGGTACCTGGGCTGACTCCTTTGTGGGACTCCCTTCACCACAGGTACCTGGGCTGACTCCGTTGTGGGACTCCCTTCACCACAGGTACCTGGGCTGACTCCGCTGTGGGACTCCCTTCACCACAGGTACCTGGGCTGACTCCGTTGTGGGACTCCCTTCACCACAGGTACCTGGGCCGACTGCGTTGTGGGACTCCCTTCACCACAGGTACCTGGGCTGACTGCGTTGTGGGACTCCCTTCACCACAGGTACCTGGGCTGTCTGCGTTGTGGGACTCCCTTCAACACAGGTACCTGGGCTGACTGCGTTGTGGGACTCCCTTCACCACAGCTACCTGGGCTGACTGCGTGCTCAGCAGTTCGGTGTCCTGTCTCCTCTCCTGTATGTATGATGTGAACCACTTGAGTGTTTTCTCAAAGCCTAGTTCCTCAATCTTCCTCAGGGGGTTGGTGAATGGAGTCAAATGTGTTCTTCAGTCCAAGCAGAATGCTGGCTGTTACCAGCCCCACTGATGTCCTCATCAACCCCTTTATCCTGATGACCTCATCAACCCCTTTATCCTGATGTATCTCATTAATGTCCTCATCAACCCCTTTATCCTGATGTATCTCATTGATGTCATCATCAACCCCTTTATCCTGATGTATCTCATTAATGTCCTCATCAACCCCTTTATCCTGATGTATCTCATCAACCCCTTTATCCTGATGAGGACATTATCCTGATGTCCTCATCAACCCCTTTATCCTGATGTATCTCATTAATGTCCTCATCAACCCCTTTGTCCTGATGTATCTCATTAATGTCCTCATCAACCCCTTTATCCTGATGTATCTCATTAATGTCCACATAAACCCCTTTGTCCTGATGTATCTCATTAATGTCCTCATCAACCCCTTTATCCTGATGTATCTCATTAATGTCCTCATCAACCTCTTTGTCCTGATGTATCTCATTAATGTCCTCATCAACCCCTTTATCCTGATGTATCTCATTAATGTCCTCAACAACCCCTTTGTCCTGATGTATCTCATTAATGTCCTCATCAACCCCTTTATCCTGATGTATCTCATTAATGTCCTCATCAACCCCTTTATCCTGATGTATCTCATTAATGTCCTCATCAACCCTTTTATCCTGATGTATCTCATTAATGTCATCATCAACCCCTTTATCCTGATGTATCTCATTAATGTCCTCATCAACCCCTTTATCCTGATTTATCTCATCAACCCCTTTGTCCTGATGTATCTCATTAATGTCCTCATCAACCCCTTTATCCTGATATATCTCATTAATGTCCTCATCAACCCCTTTGTCCTGATATATCTCATTAATGTCCTCATCAACCCCTTTATCCTGATATATCTCATTAATGTCCTCATCAACCCCTTTGTCCTGATGTCCTCATCAACCCCTTTATCCTGCTGTTAATGTGCTGTGTATCTTCCTAAAGCCATACACAACACAAACACACAATATACAAACATACAATACACAAACACACACATACACACACACACACAATACACACACACTTCTCAACGGGATGCAACACGTCTGAGACACACACCACTAGCTGACAGTGATGAATCACCACGGTAACCCAGTGGGGTGTGTATGTGCTTGCGTGTCTGTGCTGTTAAGCGAAGAACAAATAGTCCCGCGTAGTAACACCCCGGCCCGAGGGAGTGCTCTGGTCCCAAACGTATCCCGCGGCGTCAGTATTTGATCAGGGTTTGTCGGTCCATGAAAAATTACCTCTTTGTCTGTGATCCAAGTGTCACCCTATATAGTGCACTGCTTTAGACCAGAGCTGCATAGAGGCTCAAAGGGGCCCAACGGGGCTCACAGGGGCCCAAAGGGGCTCACAGGGGCCCAACGGGGCTCACAGGGGCCCAAAGGGGCTCACAGGGGCCCAACGGGGCTCAAAGGGGCCCAACAGGGCTCACATCACAGGGGCCCAACGGGGCTCACAGGGGTCCAACAGGGCTCACATCACAGGGGCCCAAAGGGGCTCACAGTGGCCCATAGAGTCCCGTATCAATGATGTCACTCTTGCTGCTGGTGATTCTCTGATCCACCTCTTCGCAGACGACACCATTCTGTATACATCTGGCCCTTCTTTGGACACTGTGTTAACAAACCTCCAAACGAGTTTCAATGCCAATAAACACATTTCCATGGCTTCCAACTGCTCTTAAATGCTAGTAAAACTAAATCCAACTAGAAATACCTAGGTGTCTTGTTAGACTGTAAACTCTCCTTCCAGACTCACACTAAGCATCTCCAATCCAAAATTAAATCTAGAATCGGCTTCCTATTTCGCAACAAAGCCTCCGTCACTCATGCAGTCATTTTAATGTTGACATTTGTGAACTGCAACCGGCCGTATGTGAATTGGCATTTGTGTGTGTCTACTGTAAGCCTCTTCTCTCTTCCTGAGTTACTCTCCATCTCTCTCTCTCTCTCTCTCTCTCTCTCTCTCTCTCTCTCTCTCTCTACTCTCTCTCTCTCCCTCTAATCTCTCTCTCTGTCTCTCTTTCTCTGTCTCTCTCTCTCCCTCTCTCTTTCTCTGTCTCTCTCCCTTCCTGTCTATTGTCATCAAAGATCTCTCTCTCTCTATCTCTCCCTCTCTCTCTCTATCTCTCCCTCCCTCCCTCTCTCTGCCTCTCTCTCTATCTCTCTGTCTCTTCCTCCATTCCTCTCTCTCTCTCTATCTATCTCTCTCTGTCTCCATCTCTCCATCTCCCTCCCTCCCTCTCTCTCCATCTCCTTCCCTCCCACTCTCTCTCTCTCTCTGGCTCTCTCTCCCTCTCTCCTCTCTCTCTCCATCTCTCTCTATCTCTCTCTCTCTCTCTCTCTCTCTCCGTCTCTCCATCTCCCTCCCTCCCTCCCTCCCTCCCTCCCTCCCTCCCTCCCTCCCTCCCTCCCTCCCTCCCTCCCTCCCTCTCTCTCTCCATCTCCCTCCCTCCCTCCCTCCCTCCCTCCCTCCCTCCCTCCCTCCCTCTCTGTCTCTCTCTCTATCTCTTGTCAGAGTGCATGCTGGGAGCAAGTCGACTCTCAAGAGTTTCGGTGTGTATATATATTTATATATATATATTGATTAGTTGAGTTGTTTTAAGGTTGTATTGTCTCACTCACACTAAGTACGTATAGGGGTGGTGGGATCGATGAGGTTGGTTCTCTCGAGGGCCCAGCCAGCGGGAGGTGCTGGTTGTAATGGTCCCCTCGTGGAGGTGTAGAGTGTGAAAATCGTAGTCGGCGGCATGGGGTGAAGAGTCCCGCTGAGACAGGTTGTTCGGTGGAAGAATGTAGTTTAGCAGTGAGCTCTATCATTGAGTATGATAGTATGAAATCATCCTCAAGGATGAATAGCGCTGTAGTCATTTTCTTAGTTTCCTTTGAAAAGGTGAATACGGTAGTTGAGAGTGGTGTTGTGTTGTGGGAGACACAGACGTCGGTATTCCCATCGAAGAAAGTTCTGCTTTCAAACGTGCAACCTTTTGTTAGAGATGAAGTGTTGGAGAGAGTGTTGTCTCATCATGGACAACTTGTTTCTACAATAAAAAAATGTTATTTTTTGGAAGTACATCTCCTTTGCTGAAACATGTTGTGTCTCATACGAGATAAGTGCACATGATTTTAGAGAAGGATACTGACCCAACTGAATTTTAACGTTCAGTTTCAAGATTGACGGGTTTGATTATGTGTTCTACGCTTCTACTGAATCAATGAAATGCCTCGGGTGTGGAAGAGAGGGGCATTTGGTGTGTAATGGTGTAGAGAACGAGCGAGCAGAGCCGGGTAGCAGCTGAAGCACCACTGAGAAGGGATGAACAGGCGTTGAGTTCAGGAGAAGGGATGAACAGGCTAAGAGTTCAGGAGAAGGGATGAACAGGCTGAGGGTTCAGGAGAAGGTGGGCAGGCTAAGAGTTCAGGAGAAGGGATGAACAGGCTAAGAGTTCAGGAGAAGGGATGAACAGGCTGAGAGTTCAGGAGAAGGGATGAACAGGCTGAAAGTTCAGGAGAAGGGATGAACAGCCTGAGGTTTCAGGAGAAGGGATGAACAGGCTAAGAGTTCAGGAGAAGGGATGAACAGGCTGAGGGTTCAGGAGAAGGGATGAACAGGCTGAGAGTTCAGGAGAAGGGATGAACAGGCTAAGAGTTCAGGAGAAGGGATGAACAGGCTGAGAGTTCAGGAGAAGGGATGAACAGGCTGAGGGTTCAGGAGAACGGATGAACAGGCTAAGAGTTCAGGAGAAGGGATGAACAGGCTAAGAGTTCAGGAGAAGGGATGAACAGGCTAAGAGTTCAGGAGAAGGGATGAACAGGCTAAGAGTTCAGGAGAAGGTGGGCAGATGTGGTGTGGAGAAATAGGAAAGGAGAGCAATGTGGCTATGGGAGTAGAGCAGGGAAAAGAGGGGGGGGGGGCAGTAGGGGAGATTGCGATTGAGGTCGCTGAGGGGGTGCTGGAGAATGAAATGGGCAAGAGGGGAGTGAAACAATGGAAAATGAAGCAGCTGTTTTCAAAGTACGTGCCCCAGTAGTGGCAGTCGAGAGGGTATGTTTTTTAGAGAGATTATCAAATACCATTGAGAAATGTAATACTGAGGATGATTAATTTCTTGCTGGGGATTTTAACTGGACAGTCAGTGATTTTAGATAGAAATCACAAAGAACCTCGTAGAGCCTCAAGGACTTTTTAAAACACCTTATTGTAACACATGAACTACGTGTTATTTGGCAGAGTCAAAATGGAGGCACGAGACAGAACACCATCTCTCTGGACAGGTTAGACAGGTTTTATTGTAACACTGTGTGATGTTTGGAGCCAACATGGAGGTACGAGACAGAACACATGGTCTAATGTGAGAGAGAACACCATCTCTCTGACCAGGTTAGATAGGTTTTTATTGTTTTTGAGCATCAATCTCAGGTCTGTAAATCTAGTGTGATAAAACCCCAGTGGGATTTTCTGATCATTGTTTAGTAACAGAGGTGGTGGACATTAACACTGTTAAACCCCAGTGTTCTGATCATTGTTTAGTAACAGAGGTGGTGGACATTAACACTGTTAAACCCCAGTGTTCTGATCATTGTTTAGTAACAGAGGTGGTGGACATTAACACTGTTAAACCCCAGTGTTCTGATCATTGTTTAATAACAGAGGTGGTGGACATTAACACTGTGAAACCCCAGTGTTCTGATCATTGTTTAATAACAGAGGTGGTGACCATTAACACTGTTAAACCCCAGTGTTCTGATCATTGTTTAGTAACAGAGGTGGTGGACATTAACACTGTTAAACCCCAGTGTTCTGATCATTGTTTAATAACAGAGGTGGTGGACATTAACACTGTGAAACCCCAGTGTTCTGATCATTGTTTAATAACAGAGGTGGTGACCATTAACACTGTGAAACCCCAGTGTTTTGATCATTGTTTAGTAACAGAGGTGGTGGACATTAACACTGTGAAACCCCAGTGTTCTGATCATTGTTTAAAAACAGAGGTGGTGGACATTAACACTGTGAAACCCCAGTGTTCTGATCATTGTTTAATAACAGAGGCGGTGGACATTAACGCTGTGAAACCCTGAAGTGCATACTGGCACTTTAATATAACTACATCGAGTGATGATCACTTCAGGAAATGCTTTTGTTTTGTTCTGGGAGAGGTGCAGGTCTGAAGAGGACAGTTTTGTATCTCTTCAACAGTGGTGGGATATTAGGGAAAATCCAGATTCAACCATTCTGTAATCCAATATGTCACCAGAGATATCAGCTAATCAATGAACCTCCCTAGAGTCTGAGATAGTGGAACTCCTGACGTTGGTTGAGACCACAGGAGATCGATGTCATATTCAGGCACTGGAGAGGAAAAAGCCTCATTGGTAGACCTGCTGGGTATCAGAACACAGGGGACATTGGTAGACCTGCTGTGTATCAGAACACAGGGGACATTGGTAGACCTGCTGTGTATCAGAGCACAGGGGACATTGGTAGACCTGCTGTGTATCAGAGCACAGGGGACATTGGTAGACCTGCTGTGTATCAGAACACAGGGGACATTGGTAGACCTGCTGGGTATCAGAGCACAGGGGACATTGGTAGACCTGCTGGGTATCAGAGCACAGGGGACATTGGTAGACCTGCTGGGTATCAGAGCACAGGGGACATTGGTAGACCTGCTGGGTATCAGAACACAGGGGACATTGGTAGACCTGCTGGGTATCAGAGCACAGGGGACATTGGTAGACCTGCTGGGTATCAGAGCACAGGGGACATTGGTAGACCTGCTGGGTATCAGAACACAGGGGACATTGGTAGACCTGCTGTGTATCAGAGCACAGGGGACATTGGTAGACCTGCTGTGTATCAGAACACAGGGGACATTGGTAGACCTGCTGGGTATCAGAGCACAGGGGACATTGGTAGACCTGCTGGGTATCAGAGCACAGGGGACATTGGTAGACCTGCTGGGTATCAGAGCACAGGGGACATTGGTAGACCTGCTGGGTATCAGAACACAGGGGACATTGGTAGACCTGCTGGGTATCAGAGCACAGGGGACATTGGTAGACCTGCTGGGTATCAGAGCACAGGGGACATTGGTAGACCTGCTGGGTATCAGAACACAGGGGACATTGGTAGACCTGCTGGGTATCAGAACACAGGGGACATTGGTAGACCTGCTGGGTATCAGAACACAAGGGACATTGGTAGACCTGCTGGGTATCAGAACACAGGGGGTTATTGGTGAGAAGTAAGTTTCAGGGAATCTCTGAAATGAATGCCTCATCCCAATTTTTCTTTGGCTTAGAGAAAAATAATGGACAAATAAGTATTATTCATTGCCTCAAATAAGCTGTTGGACAGGAGATCACTAGAGGACAGGAGATCACTAGAGGACAGGAGATCACTAGAGGACAGGAGATCACTAGAGGACAGGAGATCACTAGAGGACAGGAGATCACTAGAGGACAGGAGATCACTAGAGGACAGGAGATCACTAGAGGACAGGAGATCACTAGAGGACAGGAGATCACTAGCCCAAGTGGAATTAGAAAGAGGACATTAGAGTTATATGCTGAGTTCTACAAGTGTGAGTATAAAGAGGATTAAACAGTGACACAGCAGTTCTTTGATGGGCTCCCACAGGTGGCTGCTGGAGCTCAGGTTGAACCAGAGCAACCATTGTCTTTGCAGGATTTATACACTGCATAAAAAGGCTTGGAAAATGGAAGGGCACCGGGCATTGATGGGCTTCCCGTTGACTTTTTTAAGTCTTTTTGGGCTATAATGGGAGAGGATTGGCTAGCAGTAGTTATCGATAGTTTGACCAGAGGGTTACTACCGATAAGCTGCAGAATGGCTGTCCTCACCTTACTGCCAGCAAAGGGTGACCCTGTGGAGGTGAAGAACTGGAGGCCGGTGGCCTTAATGTGCACTGATTATAAGATCCTGTCCAAGGCTTTGTCCACCAGGCTGAGGGAGGTGATGTGGCAAATCACACGGACCTACTGTGTTCCTGACAGGCAGAGAGGGGATAACATTTCCCTGATTCTGGATGTTCTGGGCGTCTCTAGGGCTATTGGGTTGGATGCTGGTCTAACTTCAATTGATCAGGAAAAGGCATTTGACCGAGTTGAACATCAATACCTCTATGGGGCCACTTTGGAGCCTTTTGGTTTCAGCTCTGGTTTTACTGCCATGATCAGGGTGATATATGATGACATTGAAAGAGTATTGAAAGTGAACGGTGGCTTGAGTGCTCCTTTTGAAAGTGTTTAGAGGAATCAGGCAGGGGTGTTCGTTGTCTGTAATGTTGTTTGCCATCGTTATAGAGCCACTACTAAATAGCATTAGATGTCGCATTGAAGGGGTGAACTTTTCAGAGGATATTCCTCCTATTGGTCTCTCAGCATGTGCTGATGATGTACTTATTTTGGTGAAAAATCAAGTGGAGGTGGATGGTTTGAGTCTCATGGTTGATTGGTTTAAGGGAATATCCTCTGCAAAAGGAAAATTGGGAAAAAAAGTTGTGCTTTACAGATTGGGAAATGGTTTGGAGGGACCATGGCTTTGCCAGGGGTGGGGGGGGGGGGTGGAATGGTGGAAGGGAGGGTTTGCGTATCTTGGAGTGTAGCTGGGGGATGAGGGGCCAATGGAAATACATTGTATTGGGTGGTTGATAGGGAGGATGAGGGGCCAATGGAAATACATTGTATTGGGTGGTTGATAGGGAGGATGAGGAGACAATGGAAATACATTGTATTGGCTGGTTGATGTGGTGGAAGGGAGGATGAGGAGCCAATGGAAATACATTGGGGATGGCTGTTATATCGTATGTCATACAGGAGGCTCACTGTTGTTAATAATGTGGTTGTCTCTGCACTGTGGCATCGGGTATAATGTTTAGAGTCACCGTCTGGCCTTTTGGCCAAGTTACAGGCAATTATTGTAGATTTTTGGGGGGGATAAAAATCATTTGGGTTCCACAAAGTGTTTTGTATTGGTCAAAAGCGGAGGGGGGGGGCAAGGTATTGTACATCTGGCTAGTAGGGCTGCTGCTTTCCTGTTCCAGTTTATTCAAAGGTTGCTTTATGGACTGGGAAATGTGGTGTGGAGAGGGGTGGCAGGTCTGGTTTTACAGAAGGAAAGGGGATTTGATTACACCCACTATCCCAGAGTCAGACAGACTAGGGATTACACCCACTATCCTAGAGTCAGACAGACTAGGGACTACACCCACTATCCCAGAGTCAGACAGACTAGGGATTACACCCACTATCCCAGAGTCAGACAGACTAGGGATTACACCCACTATCTCAGAGTCAGACAGACTAGGGATTACACCCACTATCCCAGAGTCAGACAGACTAGGGATTACACCCACTATCTCAGAGTCAGACAGACTAGGGATTACACCCACTATCCCAGAGTCAGACAGACTAGGGATTACACCCACTTTCTCAGAGTCAGACAGACTAGGGATTAGGGATTACACCCAATATCCCAGATTCAGACAGACTAGGGATTACACCCAATATCTCAGAGTCAGACAGACTAGGGATTACACCCACTATCCCAGAGTCAGACAGACTAGGGATTAGACCCAATATTCCAGAGTCAGACAGACTAGGGATTAGACCCACTATCCCAGAGTCAGACAGACTAGGGGTTACACCCTGGAAGTCGTGGGTTTGGATGAGGTGAATGGGGAGTAGTTATATAGGGTTTTATCAAGGTTTTTTATAAAGATACATTGAAAAAATAGAAAAGACACTCCTTGGAGGGTAAAACTGGACCTTGATGACAAGGTAAAGCCAGCATGGAGAGCACTGTACAGGGGACTGGTGATATGTAATGGAGGGTGTTGATGGGGACTGGTGATATGTAATGGAGGGTGTTGATGACAAGGTAAAGCCAGCATGGAGAGCACTGTACAGGGGACTGGTGATATGTAATGGAGGGTGTTGATGGGGACTGGTGATATGTAATGGGGGGTGTTGATGGGGACTGGTGATATGTAATGGGGGGTGTTGATGGGGACTGGTGATATGTAATGGGGGGTGTTGATGGGGACTGGTGATATGTAATGAGGGGTGTTGATGGGGACTGGTGATATGTAATGAGGGGTGTTGATGGGGACTGGTGATATGTAATGAGGGGTGTTGATGGGGACTGGTGATATGTAATGGGGGGTGTTGATGGGGACTGGTGATATGTAATGAGGGGTGTTGATGGGGACTGGTGATATGTAATGGGGGGTGTTGATGGGGACTCGTTATATGTAAGGGGGGTTGTGGATGGGCACTGGTGATATGTAATGGGGGGTGTTGATGGGGACTGGTGATATGTAATGGGGGGTGTTGATGGGGACTGGTGATATGTAATGGGGGGTGTTGATGGGGACTGGTGATATGTAATGGGGGGTGTTGATGGGGACTGGTGATATGTAATGGGGGGTGTTGATGGGGACTGGTGATATGTAATGGAGGGTGTTGATGGGGACTGGTGATATGTAATGGAGGGTATTGATGGGGACTGGTGATATGTAATGAGGGGTGTTGATGGGGACTGGTGATATGTAATGGGGGGTGTTGATAGGGACTGGTGATATGTAATGGGGGGTGTTGATGGGGACTGGTGATATGTAATGGAGGGTATTGATGGGGACTGGTGATATGTAATGAGGGGTGTTGATGGGGACTGGTGATATGTAATGGGGGGTGTTGATAGGGACTGGTGATATGTAATGAGGGGTGTTGATGGGGACTGGTGATATGTAATGGGGGGTGTTGATAGGGACTGGTGATATGTAATGGGGGGTGTTGATGGGGACTGGTGATATGTAATGGGGGGTGTTGATAGGGACTGGTGATATGTAATGGAGGGTATTGATGGGGACTGGTGATATGTAATGGAGGGTATTGATGGGGACTGGTGATATGTAATGAGGGGTGTTGATGGGGACTGGTGATATGTAATGGGGGGTATTGATGGGGACTGGTGATATGTAATGGAGGGTATTGATGGGGACTGGTGATATGTAATGGGGGGTGTTGATGGGGACTGGTGATATGTAATGGAGGGTGTTGATGGGGACTGGTGATATGTAATGAGTGGTATTGATGGGGACTGGTGATATGTAATGGAGGGTATTGATGGGGACTGGTGATATGTAATGAGGGGTATTGATGGGGACTGGTGATATGTAATGAGGGGTGTTGATAGGGACTGGTGATATGTAATGGGGGGTATTGATGGGGACTGGTGATATGTAATGGAGAGTATTGATGGGGACTGGTGATATGTAATGAGGGGTGTTGATGGGGACTGGTGATATGTAATGGAGGGTATTGATGGGGACTGGTGATATGTAATGAGGGGTGTTGATGGGGACTGGTGATATGTAATGGAGGGTATTGATGGGGACTGGTGATATGTAATGGGGGGTGTTGATGGGGACTGGTGATATGTAATGAGGGGTGTTGATGGGGACTGGTGATATGTAATGGGGGGTGTTGATGGGGACTGGTGATATGTAATGGGGGGTGTTGATGGGGACTGGTGATATGTAATGGAGGGTGTTGATAGGGACTGGTGATATGTAATGGGGGGTGTTGATGGGGACTGGTGATATGTAATGGAGGGTGTTGATGGGGACTGGTGATATGTAATGGAGGGTGTTGATGGGGACTGGTGATATGTAATGGAGGGTGTTGATGGGGACTGGTGATATGTAATGGAGGGTATTGATGGGGACTGGTGATATGTAATGAGGGGTATTGATGGGGACTGGTGATATGTAATGGAGGGTGATACATGGCATCATTGCATTTAGTGCTTTTGTTTCTGTCATTAACTCAGATGATGGAGATGGATGTTCTTTATGTAACATAAGATAAACAATCTTTCACTGTTTTTAAGGAGTGTGAGAGGATAAAGCCTATCCTTGAGATATTAGAGTCTTTGTTTACAGCTGTCGGGGAGATTTTCACTGTTTTAAGGAGTGTGAGAGGATAAAGCCTCTCTTTGAGATACTAGAGTCTTTGTTTACAGCTGTCGGGGAGATTTTCACTGTTTTAAGGAGTGTGAGAGGATAAAGCCTCTCCTTGAGATATTAGAGTCTTTGTTTACAGCTGTTGGAGAGATCTTCAATAACACTGTTGTTATTTTGGGGGTTTCACTATTGTAGGCAACAGTAAAGAAAATGTCAACAGTTAAATTTTATTTTGGGAGAAGTTAAAGATGTAAGACACGATAGACACAAGGTATGGTAAGGAAGTAAGATCTGTTTTTAAAGGATTAGTTAAAGAGAGAATAAAACTGGATTTTGAGTTCTTCTCGGCTGTGAAATATCTCCATTGTTTGAGGAGAAGTTGATTTATGAAGGAGCGGTTTGTTTTGTGGAGGAGGGAATTTGTTTTTTTGTTGATGAGAAAACTGGAACGTAAATGATTTATTCATTTTTATTTATTGATTTGTGTCTTTTATGTTTATTTAAGAATGACACATTTTTGTGTTAATATTTGAGTATAAAATAAAGGTTTAATACTCAAACTCTCTCTGTCTCCTCTTCCCTCTCTCTCTCTCTCTCTCTCTCTCTCTCTCTCTCTCTCTCTCTCTCTCTGTCTGTCTGTCTCTCTCTCTCTCTGTCTCCATCTCTCTGTCTCTCTCTCTCTCTCTCTCTCTCTCTCTCTCTCTCTCTCTGTCTCCTCTTCCCTCTCTGTCTCCCTCTCTCTTCTCTCTCTCTCTCTTTCTCTCTCTCCCCATCTCTCTCTCTGTCTCTGTCTCTCCCTCTCTCCCCATCTCTCTCTCTGTTTCTGTCTCTCTCTCTCTCTGTGTCTCTCTGTCTCTCTCTCTCTCTCTCTCTCTCTCTCTCTCTCTCTCTGTCTCTCTCTCTCTCTCTCTCTCTGTCTCTCTCTCTGTCTCTCTCTCTCTGTCTCTCTCAGTCTCTCTCTCTCTCTGTCTCTCTCTCTGTCTCTCTGTCTCTGTCTCTCTCTCTCTCTCTCTCTCTCTCTCTCTCTCTCCCTCTCGCTGTCTCTCTGTTGTGATTTCAGTCATAATTGGTTGCCATCTGTGTCTGTTTGAGTGATGGGCCAGACTAATAAAACACCCACAGGGGCTCTGAAGTCTCCATCCATCCACCCACACACACCACACACACACACACCACACACACACACACACACACACACACACACACACACACACACACACACACACACACACACACACACACACACACACACACACACACACACACACACACACACACACACACACACACACACACACACACACACACACACACAGTGAGATTGGCTGGCGCTGTTGTTTTTTCCACGTCTGACCCCTGACCTTGCCCTCACTGTCTCTCTCTACCCTGGTTGATCGCTCCTCTCTCTACCCTGGTTGATACCTCCTCTCTCTCTCCTGGTTGATATCTCCTCTCTCCCCTGGTTGATATCTCCTCTCTCTCCCCTGGTCGATATCTCCTCTCTCTACCCTGGTTGATCGCTCCTCTCTAACCTGGTTGATATCTCCTCTCTCCCCTGGTTGATATCTCCTCTCTCTCCCCTGGTTGATATCTCCTCTCTCCCCTGGTTGATATCTCCTCTCTACCCTGGTTGATACCTCCTCTCTCTCCCCTGGTTGATACCTCCTCTCTCCCCTGGTTGATATCTCCTCTCTCTCCCCTGGTTGATATCTCCTCTCTCCCCTGGTTGATATCTCCTCTCTCTCCCCTGGTTGATATCTCCTCTCTCTCCCCTGGTTAATAGCTCCTCTCTCTACCCTGGTTGATACCTCCTCTCTCTCCCCTGGTTAATATCTCCTCTCTCCCCTGGTTGATATCTCCTCTCTCTCCCCTGGTTGATATCTCCTCTCTCTACCCTGGTTGATACCTCCTCTCTCTCCCCTGGTTAATATCTCCTCTCTCCCCTGGTTGATATCTCCTCTCTCTCCCCTGGTTGATATCTCCTCTCTCTCCCCTGGTTGATACCTCCTCTCTCTCCCCTGGTTAATATTTCCTCTCTCCCCTGGTTAATAGCTCCTCTCTCCCCTGGTTAATATCTCCTGGTTCGTTAACAAATTGAAGGAGAAGACTAAAGGACTGAGAGATGGTTTAACGGTTTTACAACCAGGGTCTCAAACATAGAAAAATAATCAATAGAAAGGGTTTGCCAGTCCACCCATTATAAACAATTATATACCATTATATACCATTATACACCATTATATACCATTATATACGATTATATACCATTATACACCATTATATACCATTATATACCATTCTATACCATTATATACCATTATATACGATTATATACCATTATATACCATTATATACGATTATATACGATTATATACGATTATATACCATTATATACCATTATATACCATTATATACCATTATATACCATTATACACCATTATACACCATTATACACCATTATATACCATTATACACCATTATATACCATTATATACCATTATATACCATTATATACCATTATACACCAGTATATACCATTATATACCATTATATACCATTATATACCATTATATACCATTATACACCATTATACACCATTATACACCATTATATACCATTATACACCATTATATACCATTATTTACCATTATATACCATTATATACCATTATACACCATTATATACCATTATATACCATTTTATACCATTATACACCATTATATACCATTATATACCATTATATACCATTATATACCATTATATACCATCATTGAATTGAGTGGGTGAGATCTATTTATATCATTATATTTCTACGGTCTCAACCTCCACAGTCCCACGTTGATTTGAGTAGAGACGCTAGTAGAAATGTTTTACTGGTCAGGATATCTGTTGAAGACGACGCCAGTAGAAATGTTTTACTGGTCAGGATATCTGTTGAAGACGACGCCAGTAGAAATGTTTTACTGGTCAGGATATCTGTTGAAGACAGTAGAAATGTTTTACTGGTCAGGATATCTGTTGAAGACAGTAGAAATGTTTTACTGGTCAGGATATCTGTTGAAGACGACGCCAGTAGAAATGTTTTACTGGTCAGGATATCTGTTGAAGACAGTAGAAATGTTTTACTGGTCAGGATATCTGTTGAAGACAGTAGAAATGTTTTACTGGTCAGGATATCTGTTGAAGACGACGCCAGTAGAAATGTTTTACTGGTCAGGATATCTGTTGAAGACGACGCCAGTAGAAATCCTGACCAGTAAAAATAATATCTGTTGAAGAGGAACAGAAGGAGGAGAAGAAGAAAAATATCCTCTCGTTTTGATAGACGGCCGGGGTTACCACGGAAACCCTCTCTCCTTCTGTTACTCGCCAGCTGGTCGTTGTCAAGGTGCTGTCAAGACGTTGTCAAGGTGCTGTCAAGACGTTGTCAAGGTGCTGTCAAGACGTTGTCAAGGTGCTGTCAAGACGTTGTCAAGGTGCTGTCAAGACGTTGTCAAGGTGCTGTCAAGACGTTGTCAAGGTGCTGTCAAGACGTTGTCAAGGTGCTGTCAAGACGTTGTCAAGGTGCTGTCAAGACGTTGTCAAGGTGCTGCGGATTTTAAAAAAATAAAAATCTCACTACTGTATTTTTGGCTTAATATTCTCTGTTAGAAAGCAGAGGCACGGTGGAAATCTGCTAACGTGTTCATTCGATGACCAGGTTGAACAGGACTTGTAAATGATGTTAAAGGTTTAATCTGTGATGTCTCCCGCCCCCCCTTCACTCCAATTTACACCAAACCAAATGACAAGCTGTCGTTTTCATATATATATCTTTTTTAAATTGAGTATCGGGCCATTTTAAAGTTTCCATTGGAGCTTTACCCAAAAGATTGAGGAAAGATTCTCCTTTGGGTTATAGACTCGCTTGGCATCGTTGGGGTATAGACTCGCTTGGCATCGTTGGGGTATAGACTCGCTTGGCATCGTTGGGGTATAGACTCGCTTGGCATCGTTGGGGTATAGACTCGCTTGGCATCGTTGGGGTATAGACTCGCTTGGCATCGTTGGGGTATAGACTCGCTTGGCATCGTTGGGGTATAGACTCGCTTGGCATCGTTGGGGTATAGACTCGCTTGGCATCGTTGGGGTATAGACTCGCTTGGCATCGTATTGTGGTTCGTCATATCTTGCTTCAGTTGGTCTGTTATACAGACCAATGTTGACCCTGTGTTCTGGTTGGCTGTTGTTGTTGTTGTTGATGATGATGACGACATCTTGCGTCTTAATGCAATTTGTGCTGTTGTTATTTTGGTTCTGATTCAGAAAGTACAGAATGTACTTTTGAGAGGGTGAATCACTGGGCTACATCTGTCAAGCACACACACACACACACACACACACACACACACACACACACACACACACACACACACACACACACACACACACACACACACACACAGACACAGACACAGACACAGACACAGAAACACACAGACACACACAGACACACACACAGACACACTCACAGACACACTCACAGACACACACACACACACACACACACACACACACACACACACACACACACACACACACACACACACACACACACACACACACACAGTTAGGAGACTTTGTCCTTCAACATTCTGTTAAAATACACTGTACAGTTAGGATACTTTGTCCTTCAACAGTCTATTAAAATACACTGCACATGAGTTCTGCTGAATGGAAAACAAAATGGTAAACAATACATAGAGATCTTGTAAGACCTGTGTGGGCTAATAGCCTTTAGAGGCATATTTATTAAATAAAACAATCTAATGACATAAAACGTAGACTTAGAAAATAACTGTAACTATAACACTACATAAAGGTCATAACGTAAAGTCTAGAACATAAAGTCTAGAAAATAACGTTTCGAACATAAAGTCTAGAACATAAAGTCTAGAACATAAAGTCTAGAACATAAAGTTTAGAACATAAAGTTTAGAACATAAAGTCTAGAACATAAAGTCTAGAACATAACGTTTAGAACATAAAGTTTAGAACATAAAGTTTAGAACATAACGTCTAGAACATAAAGTCTAGAACATAAAGTCTAGAACATAAAACCTAGAACATAAAGTCTCCACTGTCCAGTTATGAGGCTAGAATGTCCTACTTCGTCTTCCTGTCTAACAGAACAGCGTCCACTCTTCCTGTCTTCAGCAGCACTAACAGAACATCGTCCACTCTTCCTGTCTTCAGCAGCACTAACAGAACATCGTCCACTCTTCCTGTCTTCAGCAGCACTAACAGAACATCGTCCACTCTTCCTGTCTTCAGCAGCACTAACAGAACAGCGTCCACTCTTCCTGTCTTCAGCAGCACTAACAGAACAGTGTCCACTCTTCCTGTCTTCAGCAGCACTAACAGAACAGTGTCCACTCTTCATGTCTTCCTCAGCATTAACAGAACAGTGTCCACTCTTCCTGTCTTCAGCAGCACTAACAGAACAGCGTCCACTCTTCCTGTCTTCAGCAGCACTAACAGAACAGCGTCCACTCTTCCTGTCTTCAGCAGCACTAACAGAACAGTGTCCACTCTTCCTGTCTTCAGCAGCACTAACAGAACAGTGTCCACTCTTCATGTCTTCCTCAGCATTAACAGAACAGTGTCCACTCTTCCTGTCTTCAGCAGCACTAACAGAACAGCGTCCACTCTTCCTGTCTTCAGCAGCACTAACAGAACAGCGTCCACTCTTCCTGTCTTCAGCAGCACTAACAGAACAGCGTCCACTCTTCCTGTCTTCAGCAGCACTAACAGTTAGAATGTCCTACTTCGTCTTCCTGTCTTCAGCAGCACTAACAGAACAGTGTCCACTCTTCCTGTCTTCAGCAGCACTAACAGAACAGTGTCCACTCTTCATGTCTTCCTCAGCATTAACAGAACAGTGTCCACTCTTCCTGTCTTCAGCAGCACTAACAGAACAGCGTCCACTCTTCCTGTCTTCAGCAGCACTAACAGAACAGTGTCCACTCTTCCTGTCTTCAGCAGCACTAACAGAACAGCGTCCACTCTTCCTGTCTTCAGCAGCACTAACAGAACAGTGTCCACTCTTCCTGTCTTCCTCAGCATTAACAGAACAGTGTCCACTCTTCCTGTCTTCAGCAGCACTAACAGAACAGCGTCCACTCTTCCTGTCTTCAGCAGCACTAACAGAACAGTGTCCACTCTTCCTGTCTTCAGCAGCACTAACAGAACAGCGTCCACTCTTCCTGTCTTCAGCAGCACTAACAGAACAGTGTCCACTCTTCCTGTCTTCCTCAGCATTAACAGAACAGTGTCCACTCTTCCTGTCTTCAGCAGCACTAACAGAACAGCGTCCACTCTTCCTGTCTTCAGCAGCACTAACAGAACAGTGTCCACTCTTCCTGTCTTCCTCAGCATTAACAGAACAGTGTCCACTCTTCCTGTCTTCAGCAGCACTAACAGAACAGCGTCCACTCTTCCTGTCTTCAGCAGCACTAACAGAACAGCGTCCACTCTTCCTGTCTTCAGCAGCACTAACAGAACAGCGTCCACTCTTCCTGTCTTCAGCAGCACTAACAGTTAGAATGTCCTACTTCGTCTTCCTGTCTTCAGCAGCACTAACAGAACAGCGTCCACTCTTCCTGTCTTCAGCAGCACTAACAGAACAGTGTCCACTCTTCCTGTCTTCCTCAGCACTAACAGAACAGCGTCCACTCTTCCTGTCTTCAGCAGCACTAACAGAACAGCGTCCACTCTTCCTGTCTTCAGCAGCACTAACAGTTAGAATGTCCTACTTCGTCTTCCTGTCTTCAGCAACACTAACAGAACAGCGTCCACTCTTACAGGTTTCAGTCAGAGCGCGTACAGTTAGGTCCTTAATGCTCAGGCACTGATGGCAGATAAAGATGAATTAAAATAAAACCTCACGGTAGCCTAAAGTTATGAATTAAACATTTTATGGATTTCATTATGCATTATTTTCTATTTTATTAAATATTTCATGACCTTAAACCCTTAAACCCTATATCTGTGGGCTTGAGCGCGCGCGCGCACACACACACACACGCACGCACGCACGCACGCAGGCACACACACACACACACACACACACACACACACACACACACACACACACACACACACACACACACACACTCACTCACACAACACTCACACACACACAATCATGTAAAGGGAAGACAAACTGAATTGATAATTCACAGAGAGAGAGAGAGAGAGAGAGAGAGAGAGAGAGAGAGGAGAGAGAGAGAGAGACAGAGACAGAGACAGAGAGACAGAGACAGAGAGAGACAGAGAGAGAGAGAGAGAGAGACAGAGAGACACTCTCTCTCTCTCTCTCTCTCTCTCTGTGCTGTAGTGTACAACCTAAATAACATGATTCTCCTAACAGACTGATGGGGCTATATCCCTAACAGCCCCCTATTCCCTATATACACTGTAATGTACCACCCAAGGGTAAAACACATGGATTCTCCTAACAGACTGATGGGGCTATATCCCTAACAGCCCCCTATTCCCTATATACACTGTAATGTACCACCCAAGGGTAAAACACATGGATTCTCCTAACAGACTGATGGGGCTATATCCCAAACAGCCCCCTATTCCCTATATACACTGTAATGTACCACCCAAGGGTAAAACACATTGATTCTCCTAACAGACATCATCCTCAGTAATACCTACACATTAATGAATGTGGTTTACTATCTTGTTATGTACCTCTCCCCTGCATCGGGGACACACACACTCACACTCACACACACACACACACACACACACACACATTGAGAGGCTGATTCCTCTGTAAACACGTAGCCATAGACTGTTGCGTTGTTGTGAATTCAATTACAGCCGACGTCGAATTAACTGGAGATAAAACAGAACACACACACACACACACACACACACACACACACACACTGGCAGGGCAGGGAAACAGGAAGGCATTTATGTTAATCCAATTAATGTCTGTGTTAAATTATAACCTAGAAGGATTTAGATCAGAGTGACTAAGCTCTGTGTCGGTGTTTGTGTGTGTGTGTGTGTGTGTGTGTGTGTGTGTGTGTGTGTGTGTGTGTGTGTGTGTGTGTGTGTGTGTGTGTGTGTGTGTGTGTGTGTGTGTGCGCGTGTGCGGTGTGTGTGTGCGCGTGTGTGTGTGTGTGTGTGTGTGTGTGTGTGTGTGTGTGTGTGTGTGTGTGTGTGTGTGTGTGTGTGTGTGTGTGTGTGTGTGTGTGTGTGTGTGTGTGTGTGTGTGTACATTAACCATCTGGCCAGATCACAGTCCCTGTGGCCCAACACTTCTGCCGCTCGTCTGATTCTAAGAGACTCACTAGAGAAAACACACACACACACACACACAAAGAGAGAAGAAGAGAGGTAACACACATGGCTAACACACACACACAGAGAGAAGGAGAGAGCTAACACACACACCCACCCACCTACACACACACACCTACACACACACACCTACACACCTACACACACACACAGAGAGAGAGAGAGCTAAAACACATAGCTAACACACACCAACACATTAACACACACAGATACACACCTACACAAACACATTCACACACATATACACACACCCATACACATTCACACACACACACATATACACAAACACACACAACGGTAACTCCCAGATTGTCACTTCCCAGAAGAAAACAGGAATGAGTGAATCCTTGTTTCATCTGGTCAGAAATGTACTTAACGTGACTCAGAAGGATACACACATCTGATGCACACCTCACGGTGTTGACCCCGAAGACACAGTGATGACCAAACGTTGGTGATTTACCCAATAAATTACTGTGAGTTTATATAGAGACTCTCGTTATTGTTATAGCTTATAGTTTATTCTGTGTTAGTCAGCACCTCTTACATAAAATAATTTTCTCAGCTCATGTTTTTATTTTTTTTTATTTACACCCAATCATTTCACACCTGGGTCGTATTCATTAGTGCAATAGCAACAAAAAAAAACACAAAAAACATTTGTAACCTAAAACCAAAGCAGCCAATCACTGCCCACTTCAGCCATTTTGTTTGTGTTCTGTGGCCTCGTGAATAATACCGTGAACACTGACTGACTGATTGAGGTTATAAAACACACCAAGGTCTCTGGTCGGTGTGAAGACCGACAGGAAGCTGAGCCAGAATGATGACGAACATACGGACAAGATTTCAATTAAATTATTCAAGGACAAATTTTAATGATTTGAATGACTTGTTGTTGATGTTGTAGTGGGGGACAGTAACATTAGTGCTTTCTAAAAATGTAACTTTAAGGAAATGTTTATATATATTTTTCATTTTAGATTTATATGTTTAGCTCACATAATATAATTTATAATTATTAAGGTTTCTGTAATATAATATATTAATAT
Source organism: Oncorhynchus clarkii lewisi (assembly GCF_045791955.1). Classification (NCBI taxonomy): domain Eukaryota; kingdom Metazoa; phylum Chordata; class Actinopteri; order Salmoniformes; family Salmonidae; genus Oncorhynchus; species Oncorhynchus clarkii. The sequence goes on from NW_027257949.1 coordinate 152,018, forward strand.
ATAAACACATACGGTCATTAATAAATGCTTTTTTAAATATTCCAAAATACATTTAATTACAACGGTAGGGCAATGCCAAGATGAGAAGGAGTGGCTTTAAAACAGCGCCCCCTGTCAGTCACCTAGTGTGTCTATAAATCACTGGTTTTAACCCAATCAAGATGGGACAGAACAGACAGACAGACAGACAGACAGACAGACAGACAGACAGACAGACAGACACTGGAGTAGATACAGATGCTGAGTGAGCAGGTGATGCACAAAGACTTTTCCCCTCAGGATGGATTTGAAGGAGCCTTGAAAACAACAGTGTCTTTACAAGGACATCCACTGTGTGTTAGGCGTCGATGGCTGCTCCCCTACAATGGAAGAACAATACCCACACACACACACACACACACACACACACACACACACTGTGCCGCTGTGCCTTTGCTAAGCGGCTCACGTCGGCCCACAGGTGCCTCAGGTCTCTTATTCAGC
>NW_027257949.1:157500-165000 GCF_045791955.1 Oncorhynchus clarkii lewisi
GATTAGAACACTTCTTTAGAGAGATTATAACACTTCTTTAGAGATTAGAACACTTCTTTGGAGATTTGAACACTTCTTTAGAGATTAGAACACTTCTTTAGAACCTCTAGTTAAATTTGATGCAACAGTCAGCGTTTGACAACTTTATGACCTCAACGTGGGCAGTTTATGTTTTTGGAAACAAGGTTCAGACGTTCACAGAAGTAACGACAGCAAAACACAATTCTCATCCAAACCTGAAAATGTAGGCTACATTAGACCAAATGTGTCATATTTATCTAACTCTCCGCTGACAGAAACCATAATATGAATTAGCTAATAGTAATTGCTTTTTACAATTCATCACATCACGGGTGAGCTCACCCGTGATCAAAATAATGAAGTCATTTTTTTTGGTTCTAAAAGTCTAAAATAATCAGATGGTGGATAGTGTTTGTGCCTGCAGTCATGTTTGTTTTTCCAACTCAACCAAAGAGAAGAAGAGTTGACAAGATGAGTTTGGTCAAGTTGAGAAACGCATGTTGAAGAGGGATGTGTCGTCTAGCATCATTCTTTTCCAGGAAGTTCACTCTAAAGACGACTGACCCATCACTTCACCTCATTTTGTTATATATAGAGTGTTTTCTATCCTCTAAAGACATAATATCATTCCCACCCCCCACCTAAGTATTTAGAGGTGGGGGGGATGATACTATGTGTTTAGAGGTGGGGGGGATGATACTATGTATTTAGAGGTGGGGGGGGATGATACTATGTATTTAGAGGTGGGGGGGAATGATACTATGTATTTAGAGGTGGGGGAATGATACTATGTGTTTAGAGGTGGGGGGGAATGATACTATGTATTTAGAGGTGGGGGAATGATACTATGTGTTTAGAGGTGGGGGGGAATGATACTATGTGTTTAGAGTTGGGGGGGAATGATACTATGTCTTTAGAGGTGGGGGAATGATACTATGTATTTAGAGGTGGGGGAATGAAACTATGTGTTTAGAGGTGGGGGGATGATACTATGTGTTTAGAGGTGGGGGGGGATGATATTATGTCTTTAGAGGTGGGGGGATGATACTATGTATTTAGAGGTGGGGGAATGATACTATGTGTTTAGAGGTGGGGGGGGATGATATTATGTCTTTAGAGGTGGGGGGATGATACTATGTATTTAGAGGTGGGGGAATGATACTATGTGTTTAGAGGTGGGGGGGGATAATATTATGTCTTTAGAGGTGGGGGGATGATACTATGTATTTAGAGGGACGGGAATGATACTATGTGTTTAGAGGTGGGGGGATGATACTATGTCTTTAGAGGTGGGGGGAATGATACTATGTCTTTAGAGGTGGGGGGGAATGATACTATGTCTTTAGAGGTGGGGGGGGGGGTGATACTATGTATTTAGAGGTGTGGGGGATGATACTATGTCTTTAGAGGTGGGGGGGAATGATACTATGTCTTTAGTGGTGGGGGGGAATGATACTATGTCTTTAGAGGTGGGGGGATGATGCTATGTCTTTAGAGGTGGGGGGGTGGGAATGATACTAAGTGTTTAGAGGTGGGGGGGAATGATACTATGTCTTTAGAGGTGGGGGGGGAATGATACTATGTCTTTAGAGGTGGGGGGATGATGCTATGTCTTTAGAGGTGGGGGGGGGAATGATATTATGTCTTTATAGGTGGGGGGAATGATACTATGTCTTTAGAGGTGGGGGGAATGATACTATGTGTTTAGAGGTGGGGGGGATGATACTATGTCTTTAGAGGTGGGGGGGATGATACTATGTATTTAGAGGTGGGGGAATGATACTATGTGTTTAGAGGTGAGGGATATGATACTATGTCTTTAGAGGTGATACTATGGGGGTGGGGGGGATACTATGTCTTTAGAGGTGGGGGGGAATGATACTATGTCTTTAGAGGTGGGGGGAATGATACTATGTATTTAGAGGTGGGGGAATGATACTATGTGTTTAGAGGTGGGGGAGAATGATACTATGTCTTTAGAGGTGGGGGGGATTATACTATGTCTTTAGAGGTGGGGGGGGAATGATACTATGTATTTAGAGGTGGGGGGAATGATACTATGTGTTTAGAGGTGGGGGGGATGATACTATGTCTTTAGAGGTGGGGGGGGGAATGATACTATGTCTTTAGAGGTGGGGGGGTGGGAATGATACTAAGTGTTTAGAGGTGGGGGTGTGGGAATGCAGTGTTTGTTGTTCAATCACTACATGAATATTATGAATAGTGATTCGTTTTCAGTCGTTTCTTGCATTTTTATTTTCTCTATATAAAAAAAAAAACGTACATCTGTTTTTGTTTTTCAACCACTACCAATACTTCAGTAAAACAGACAACCATTTTATATCGTCCCAATACCACTATGTGCAGCCAAACACACAGTATTAATCACTACTTCAGTAAAACAGACAACCATGACATCTGGTCCCATGTGTTTCCTGGCTGTGTTTCCCCCTAGTAAACCTGGAATAGGTGGTTTGTTCCTGAATCTATGTTGCTAGGATACAAAAAGCCTGCATCAATCTTCGGCTAGAAATAGGCCCAGTTCCTGTTACGATGAACGCCCCAAAAAATTCGAAAACTGTTTGTGTTTGTCGTTTTCTGAAAGTAACGAGGGAATTATTAGTAATTAGAAAACACAATGTTACAATGAAGTAACATAATAACACTGCTAAGTAAAAAAAATAAGTTGCATTGACAAAATCGCAATGTATTAATGATGTGAGAAACAGTAACTGAAGGTCTCCACAAGGGGGCATAGCTATGCTAACCAGGCTAAATGAATACAGGCCACGTTCATAAGACCAGGGCAGAGCTATGCTAACCAGGCTAAATGAATACAGGCCATGTTCATAAGGACAGGGCAGAGCTATGCTAACCAGGCTAAATTAATACAGGCCATGTTCATAAGGACAGGGCAGAGCTATGCTAACCAGGCTAAATGAATACAGGCCAAGGTCATAAGGACAGGACAGAGCTATGCTAACCAGGCTAAATGTATACAGGCCACGGTCATAAGGACAGGGCAGAGCTATGCTAACCAGGCTAAATGAATACAGGCCACAGTCATAAGGCCAGGGCAGAGCTATGCTAACCAGGCTAAATTAATACAGGCCATGTTCATAAGGACAGGGCAGAGCTATGCTAACCAGGCTAAATTAATACAGGCCACGGTCATAAGGACAAGGCAGAGCTATGCTAACCAGGCTAAATGAATACAGGCCATGTTCATAAGGACAGGACAGAGCTATGCTAACCAGGCTAAATGAATACAGGCCATGTTCATAAGGACAGGGCAGAGCTATGCAATTACTGACTTTTAATCCTTGTAAAAATTCCCTGTTGTAGGTCAGTAACAGATCACCACTTTATTAGAACAATGTGAAATGTCAGAATAATAGTAGAGAGAATGATTTATTTCAGCCTTTATTTCTATCATCACATTCCCAGTGGGTCAGAAGTTTACATACACTCAATTAGTATTTAGTAGCATTGCCTTTAAATTGTTGAACTAATGTATGATTATGTTACAGTTGGTAGAACATGGTATGATTCTGTTACAGTTGGTAGAACATGGTCTACATGGTTGGTATGATTCTGTTACAGTTGGTAGAACATGGTATGATTCTGTTACAGTTGGTAGAACATGGTCTACAGTGTTGGTATGATTCTGTTACAGTTGGTAGAACATGGTATGATTCTGTTACAGTTGGTAGAACATGGTATGATTCTGTTACAGTTGGTAGAACATGGTATGATTCTGTTACAGTTGGCAGAACATGGTATGATTATGTTACAGTTGGTAGAACATGGTATGATTATGTTACAGTTGGTAGAACATGGTATGATTCTGTTACAGTTGGTAGAACATGGTATGATTCTGTTACAGTTGGTAGAACATGGTCTACAGTGTTGGTATGATTCTGCCACAGTTGGTAGAACATGGTCTACAGTGATGGTATGATTCTGCCACAGTTGGTAGAACATGGTCTACAGTGATGGTATGATTCTGTTACAGTTGGTAGAACATGGTCTACAGTGTTGGTATTATTCTGGTACTGTTGGTAGAACATGGTATTATTCTGTTACAGTTGGTAGAACATGGCATGATTCTGTTACAGTTGGTAGAACATGGTCTACAGTGATGGTATGATTCTGTTACAGTTGGTAGAACATGGTATGATTCTGTTACAGTTGGTAGAACATGGTATTATTCTGTTACAGTTGGTAGAACATGGTCTACAGTGATGGTATGATTCTGTTACAGTTGGTAGAACATGGTATGATTCTGCCACAGTTGGTAGAACATGGTCTACATGGTTGGTATGATTCTGTTACAGTTGGTAGAACATGGTATGATTCTGTTACAGTTGGTAGAACATGGTCTACAGTGTTGGTATGATTGTGTTACAGTTGGTAGAACATGGTATGATTCTGCCACAGTTGGTAGAACATGGTCTACATGGTTGGTATGATTCTGTTACAGTTGGTAGAACATGGTATGATTATGTTACAGTTGGTAGAACATGGTATGATTCTGTTACAGTTGGTAGAACATGGCCTGCAGTGTTGGTATGATTCTGTTACAGTTGGTAGAACATGGTATGATTCTGTTACAGTTGGTAGAACATGGCCTGCAGTGATGGTATGATTCTGTTACAGTTGGTAGAACATGGTATGATTCTGTTACAGTTGGTAGAACATGGTATGATTCTGTTACAGTTGGTAGAACATGGTATGATTCTGTTACAGTTGGTAGAACATGGTATGATTCTGTTACAGTTGGTAGAACATGGCCTGCAGTGATGGTATGATTATGTTACAGTTGGCAGAACATGGTATGATTCTGTTACAGTTGGTAGAACATGGTCTACATGGTTGGTATGATTCTGCCACAGTTGGTAGAACATGGTCTACATGGTTGGTATGATTCTGTTACAGTTGGTAGAACATGGCCTGCAGTGTTGGTATGATTATGTTACAGTTGGTAGAACATGGTATGATTCTGCCACAGTTGGTAGAACATGGTCTACATGGTTGGTATGATTCTGTTACAGTTGGTAGAACATGGTATGATTATGTTACAGTTGGTAGAACATGGTCTACAGTGTTGGTATGATTCTGCCACAGTTGGTAGAACATGGTATGATTCTGTTACAGTTGGTAGAACATGGTATGATTCTGTTACAGTTGGTAGAACATGGCCTGCAGTGATGGTATGATTATGTTACAGTTGGTAGAACATGGTATGATTCTGCCACAGTTGGTAGAACATGGTCTACATGGTTGGTATGATTCTGTTACAGTTGGTAGAACATGGTATGATTATGTTACAGTTGGTAGAACATGGTCTACAGTGTTGGTATGATTCTGCCACAGTTGGTAGAACATGGTATGATTCTGTTACAGTTGGTAGAACATGGTATGATTATGTTACAGTTGGTAGAACATGGTCTACAGTGTTGGTATGATTCTGCCACAGTAGGTAGAACATGGTCTACAGTGTTGGTATGATTCTGCCACAGTTGGCAGAACATGGTATGATTCTGTTACAGTTGGTAGAACATGGTATGATTCTGTTACAGTAGGTAGAACATGGCCTGCAGTGTTGGTATGATTCTGTTACAGTTGGCAAGGTGGCTAAATTGCCATCGTTCATTGAAGCACATCCGTGGGGTTCAAAGCCAGAATATAGGAGCATTGAAGCACATCCGTGGGGTTCAAAGCCAGAATATAGCAGCATTGAAGCACATCCGTGGGGTTCAAAGCCAGAATATAGGAGCATTGAAGCACATCCGTGGGGTTCAAAGCCAGAATATAGGAGCATTGAAGCACATCCGTGGGGTTCAAAGCCAGAATATAGCAGCATTGAAGCACATCCGTGGGGTTCAAAGCCAGAATATAGCAGCATTGAAGCACATCCGTGGGGTTCAAAGCCAGAATATAGCAGCATTGTAATGAATGGTTGATGAAGAAGAACACACACAGCTTCTGTCTAACACCTCCTTTGTCAGAAACAATTTGTTGCTTTGCTTAACAGGAAGTGGTGTAATCTAATTGATTGTCACCATTTTAGATAGCTGTTATTCACTCGTGTGTCTGTGTGTGTGTGTGTGTGTGTGTGTGTGTGTGCGGGGGGGGTGTGACCACAACGATTAATTGGATTGGAGGCGGAGAAGAGAGATGTTTAAAAACTGGCACAGGGGAATATTGATTCAGAGAGACAGGGAGAGAGAGAGAGAGAGGAGGGGGGGGGGGGTCGATAATTTCTAAGCTCAGGGGCATGTACTAGTCTGTGGCGACCTAAATGCCAGAACCGGACAAGAACGTGACACCCTCAGCACACAGGGCGACAAACACCTGCCTTGAGGTGACAGCATTTACACCCCAATGCCCCCCTGGGCACAATTACGACAACATAACCAACAAAAACAGGTCACAACTCCTGCAGCTCTGTCGCACGCTGGGTATGTACATAGTCAATGGAAGGCTTCGAGGGGACTCCTATGGTAGGTACACCTATAGCTCATCTCTTGGCAGTAGTACTGTAGACTACTTTATCTCTGACCTCAACCCAGAGTCTCTCAGAGCGTTCACAGTCAGCCCACTGACACCCCTATCAGACCACAGCAAAATCACAGTCTACTTGAACAGAGCAATACTCAACCATGAGGCATCAAAGGCAAAGGAACTGAGTAACATTAAGAATTGCTATAGATTGAAGGACTTTAGTTTGTAAACCTACCAAAAAACAATTAGACAACAAATTCAAAAACAATCCCTTTTTCAATCTCTTTTAGACAACTTCCTTTGCTGATGATGTGGTGTCTCTGTCCCCAACCAAGGAATGCCTGTGCCCTGACAGACCTGGGCCCTGACAGACCTGGGCCCTGACAGTAAATCTTAGTAAGTTGATGTGGTGCTTCTGTCACCAACCAAGGAGGGCCCACAGCAGCACCTAGATCTTCTGCACAGATTCTGTCAGACCTGGGCCCTGACAGTAAATCTCAGTAAGAACCAAAATAATGGTGTTCCAAAAAAGGTCCAGTCACCAGGACCACAAATACAAATTCCATCTAGACACCGTTGCCCTAGAGCACACAAAAAACAATACATAACCTTTGTCTAGACATCAGCGCCACAGGTAACTTCCACAAAGCTGTGAACGATCTGAGAGACAAGGCAAGAAGGGCCTTCAATGCCACCAAGAGGAAAATAAAATTGTCACACCAATTGGGATCTGGCAAAAAAACACTTGAATCAGTTATAGAACCCATTGCCCTTTACGGTTGTGAGGTCTGGGGTCCAACCAATAATTCATAAAATGGGACAAACACGAAATTGAGACTTTGCATGCAGAAATCTGCAAAAATATCCTGTGTGTACAACGTAAAATACCAAATATTGCATGCAGAGCAGAATTAGGCCGATACCCGCTAATTATAAAAATCCAGAAAAGAGACATTCAATTCTACAACTACC
>NW_027257949.1:170000-205000 GCF_045791955.1 Oncorhynchus clarkii lewisi
CCCAGTGTTGTTCCCACTGTATCCCCACCCAATGTTGTCCTCACTGTATCCACACCCAGTGTTGTTCTCACTGTATCCACACCCAGTGTTGTTTCCACTGTATCCACTCCCAGTGTTGTTCTCACTGTATCCACACCCAGTGTTGTTCCCACACCCAGTGTTGTTCTCACTGTATCCACATCCAGTGTTGTTCATCACTGTATCCACACCCAGTGTTGTTCCCAATGTATCCACACCCAGTGTTGTTCATCACTGTATCCACACCCAGTGTTGTTCCCACTGTATCCACACCCAGTGTTGTTCATCACTGTATCCACACCCAGTGTTGTTTCCACTGTATCCACACCCAGTGTTGTTCATCACTGTATCCACACCCAGTGTTGTTCCCACTGTATCCACACCCAGTGTTGTTCCCACTGTATCCACACCCAGTGTTGTTCTCACTGTATCCACACCCAGTGTTGTTCCCACTGTATCCACACCCAGTGTTGTTCTCAATGTATCCACACCCAGTGTTGTTCCCACTGTATCCACACCCAGTGTTGTTCCCACTGTATCCACACCCAGTGTTATTCTCACTGTATCCACACCCAGTGTTATTCCCACTGTATCCACACCCAGTGTTATTCTCACTGTATCCACACCCAGTGTTGTTCATCACTGTATCCACACCCAGTGTTGCTCCTACTGTACCCATACCCAGTGTTGTTCCCACTGTATCCACACCCAGTGTTATTCTCACTGTATCCACACCCAGTGTTGTTCATCACTGTATCCACACCCAGTGTTGCTCCTACTGTACCCATACCCAGTGTTTTTCCCACTGTTTCCACACCCAGTGTTGTTCATCACTGTATCCACACCCAGTGTTGTTCTCACTGTATCCACACCCAGTGTTGTTCCCACTGTATCCACACCCAGTGTTGTTCCCACTGTATCCACACCCAGTGTTGTTCCCACACCCAGTGTTATTCCCACTGTATCCACACCCTTTGTTGTACCCACTGTATCCACTCCCAGTGTTGTTCCCACTGTATCCACACCCACTGTTATTCCCACTGTATCCACACCCAGTGTTATTCACACTGTATCCACACCCAGTGTTGTTCATCACTGTATCCACACCCAGTGTTGTTCTCACTGTATCCACACCCAGTGTTGTTCCCACTGTATCCACACCCAGTGTTGTTCCCACTGTATCCACACCCAGTGTTGTTCCCACACCCAGTGTTATTCCCACTGTATCCACACCCTGTGTTGTACCCACTGTATCCACACCCAGTGTTGTTCCCACTGTATCCACACCCAGTGTTATTCCCACTGTATCCACACCCAGTGTTGTTCCCACTGTATCCACACCCAGTGTTGTTCCCACACCCAGTGTTATTCCCACTGTATCCACACCCTGTGTTGTACCCACTGTATCCACACCCAGTGTTGTTCCCACTGTATCCACACCCAGTGTTATTCCCACTGTATCCACACCCAGTGTTGTTCTCACTGTATCCACACCCAGTGTTGTTCCCACTGTATCCACACCCAGTGTTGTTCCCACTGTATCCACACCCAGTGTTGTTCCCACACCCAGTGTTATTCCCACTGTATCCACACCCTGTGTTGTACCCACTGTATCCACACCCAGTGTTGTTCCCACTGTATCCACACCCAGTGTTATTCCCACTGTATCCACACCCAGTGTTATTCTCACTGTATCCACACCCAGTGTTGTCCTCACTGCTTGTAAGACTCTGCCACATATGTCTTCAGATTGGGTTGTGTATTTTTCTGTCTGTAGACAGATTTGTTTCAATATTTCAATTATTAAGCTTTTTATTCTTCCATTCTTTTAATGTTGGATAATAAGTTAACTTCCAGTATTTATTAATTAACTAATGGTTTATTTTTAATATAAAGTGACAAAAAATAATGTCGTCCTGCCACATTGGGTATCTCATCACCACCTTATATGTAATGTCTTGAAATACACAGGCAGATGGATTACATGTAACCTGACATTGTAACACTTAGGACAGCCAGCCTTCTAACTCTGCCCATAACATGATAGTATTCCCACAACTCATGAATTATTTAGTCTGTTAGTTAAATACTTAAGACTCGACTCTGCCTTTGTGTTGTAGAATATGTGAATATCTGTCTCTTGTATGAGACATTGTAAATATTAGTTTAATACTCCGTTAAGTGCACATTTTCGTTAACTGTAATTTAGTTTGTTACCTTCCAACCTGTGTGCCAATATGAGAGATTGACAGTTGGAAAGGATTCCTGCAAATCCGTTCATCATCCCCTCCTCTCCTCTTCTCCCTCCATCCTCTACCCCTCTCCTCTTGTCCCTCCATCCTCTCCCCCTCTCCTCTCCTCTTCTCCCTCCATCCTCCTCTCCTCTTCTCCCTCCATCCTCTCCCCCTCTCCCTTCATCCTCTCCCTTCTCATTTTCTCCCTTCAACCTCTCCCCCTCTCCCCCTCTCCCCCTCTCCTCTTCTCCCTCCAACCTCCCCCTCTCCTCTTCTCCCCCTCTCCTCCCTCCTCTCCTCTTCTGTCTCCATCCTCCCTCCTCTCCTCTTCTCCCTCCATCCTCTCCCCCTCTCCCTTCATCCTCTCCCCCTCTCCCTCCATCCTCTCCCCCTCTCCTCTTCTCCCTCCATCCCCTCCTCTCCTCCTCTCCCTCCATCATCTCCCTTCTCCTCTTCTCCCTTCATCATCCCCTCCTCTCCTCTTCTCCCTCCATCCTCTCCTCCCTCTCCTCTTCTCCCTTCCCCTTCTCCTCTACTCTCAATCCTCTACCTCTCTCCTCTTCTCCCTTCCCTTCTCCTTTACTCTCCATCCTCTCCCCACAGTGACTATCCATCCTCTCCCCACAGTGACTCTCCATCCTCTCCCCACAGTGACTCTCCATCCTCTCCCCACAGTGACCCTCCATCCTCTCCCCTTCTCCTCTACTGTCCATCCTCTCCCCTTCTCCTCTACTCTCCATCCTCTCCCCACAGTAACTCTCCATCCTCTCCCCTTCCCATCTACTGTCCATCATCTCCCCTTCTCCTCTACTCTCCATCCTCTCCCCACAGTGACTCTCCACCCTCTCCCCACAGTAACTCTCCATCCTCTCCCCTTCTCCTCTACTGTCCATCCTCTCCCCTTCTCCTCTACTCTCCATCCTCTCCCCTTCTCCTCTACTCTCCAACCTCTCCCCTTCTCCTCTACTCTCCATACTCTCCCCTTCTCCTCTACTGTCCATCCTCTCCCCACAGTGACTCTCCATCCTCTCCCCACAGTGACTCTCCATCCTCTCCCCTTCTCCTCTACTGTCCATCCTCTCCCCACAGTGACTCTCCATCCTCTCCCCTTCTCCTCTACTGTCCATCCTCTCCCCTTCTCCTCTACTCACCATCCTCTCCCCTTCTCCTCTACTCTCCAACCTCTCCCCTTCTCCTCTACTCTCCATACTCTCCCCTTCTCCTCTACTGTCCATCCTCTCCCCACAGTGACTCTCCATCCTCTCCCCACAGTGACTCTCCATCCTCTCCCCTTCTCCTCTACTGTCCATCCTCTCCCCACAGTGACTCTCCATCCTCTCCCCACAGTGACTCTCCATCCTCTCCCCTTCTCCTCTACTGTCCATCCTCTCCCCTTCTCCTCTACTCTCCATCCTCTCCCCTTCTCCTCTACTGTCCATCCTCTCCCCTTCTCCTCTACTCTCCATCCTCTCCCCACAGTAACTCTCCATCCTCTCCCCTTCTCCTCTACTCTCCATCCTCTCCCCACAGTGACTCTCCATCCTCTCCCCTTCTCCTCTACTCTCCATCCTCTCCCCACAGTGACTCTCCATCCTCTCCCCTTCTCCTCTACTGTCCATCCTCTCCCCTTCTCCTCTAGTCTCCATCCTCTCCCCACAGTGACTCTCCATCCTGTCCCCTGCTCCTCTACTGTCCATCCTCTCCTCTTCTCCTCTACTCTCCATCCTCTCCCCTTCTCCTCTACTGTCCATCCTCTCCCCACAGTGACTCTCCATCCTCTCCCCTTCTCCTCTACTGTCCATCCTCTCCCCTTCTCCTCTACTCTCCATCCTCTCCCCTTCTCCTCTACTGTCCATCCTCTCCCCTTCTCCTCTACTCTCCATCCTCTCCCCACAGTAACTCTCCATCCTCTCCACTTCTCCTCTACTGTCCATCCTCTCCCCTTCTCCTCTACTGTCCATCCTCTCCCCACAGTGACTCTCCATCCTCTCCCCACATTGACTCTCCATCCTCTCCCCTTCTCCTCTACTCTCCATCCTCTCCCCTTCTCCTCTACTGTCCATCCTCTCCCCTTCTCCTCTACTCTCCATCCTCTCCCCACAGTGACTCTCCATCCTCTCCCCACAGTGACTCTCCATCCTCTCCCCACAGTGACTCTCCATCCTCTCCCCACAGTGACTCTCCATCCTCTCCCCACAGTGACTCTCCATCCTCTCCCCTTCTCCTCTACTCTCCATCCTCTCCCCTTCTCCTCTACTCTCCATCCTCTCCCCTTCTCCTCTACTCTCCATCCTCTCCCCTTCTCCTCTACTCTCCATCCTCTCCCCTTCTCCTCTACTCTCCATCCTCTCCCCACAGTGACTCTCCATCCTCTCCACTTCTCCTCTACTGTCCATCCTCTCCCCTTCTCCTCTACTGTCCATCCTCTCCCCTTCTCCTCTACTGTCCATCCTCTCCCCACAGTGACTCTCCATCCTCTCCCCTTCTCCTCTACTCCCCATCCTCTCCCCTTCTCCTCTACTGTCCATCCTCTCCCCTTCTCCTCTACTCTCCATCCTCTCCCCACAGTGACTCTCCATCCTCTCCCCACAGTGACTCTCCATCCTCTCCCCACAGTGACTCTCCATCCTCTCCCCTTCTCCTCTACTCTCCACCCTCTCCCCTTCTCCTCTACTGTCCATCCTCTCCCCACAGTGACTCTCCATCCTCTCCCCACAGTAACTCTCCATCCCCTCCCCTTCTCCTCTACTCTCCATCCTCTCCCCACAGTAACTCTCCATCCTCTCCCCTTCTCCTCTACTGTCCATCCTCCCCCCTTCTCCTCTACTGTCCATCCTCTCCCCACAGTGACTCTCCATCCTCTCCCCACAGTGACTCTCCATCCTCTCCCCTTCTCCTCCACTCTCCATCCTCTCCCCTTCTCCTCTACTGTCCATCCTCTCCCCGTCTCCTCTACTGTCCATCCTCTCCCCTTCTCCTCTACTCTCCATCCTCTCCCCACAGTGACTCTCCATCCTCTCCCCACAGTGACTCTCCATCCTCTCCCCACAGTGACTCTCCATCCTCTCCCCTTCTCCTCTACTCTCCATCCTCTCCCCTTCTCCTCTACCCTCCATCCTCTCCCCACAGTAACTCTCCATCCTCTCCCCACAGTGACTCCATGTTGTTCATACATCAGAGGAAACATAGAGGAATATTTCATCCTCAGTTTCTCTCTGTCTATGTTCTTATTGCTTCATGAACAGCTTCATCTCACCTGAGTACGAGACAGGAGAAGCTGTCCCTTATAACCTAGCAGAGCGTGTGATAGGCCATGGATGGAGGGAGAGAGGGAGGGGGAGAGAGAGGGAGAGAGCGGGAGAGAGCGGGAGAGAGAGAGAGGGAGAGAGAGGGAGAGAGGGGGAGAGTGGGGGAGAGAGAGGGAGAGAGAGAGAAGTAGAGAGAGAGAAGGAGAGAGAGAGAGGGAGAGAGAGGAGAGAGAGAGAGAGAGAGAGAGAGAGACAGACAGACAGACAGACAGACAGACAGACAGACAGACAGACAGACAGACAGACAGACAGACCTTTGTGTGTGAGAGAGAAATATGGAAGGGTAAAATGATGTAATCGGCCCTGTGGCCCAACAGGTGAGGACAGACCAGCGGAGCGAGGGATGAGGCTGGTAGAGAGACAGGAGAGGAAGTTGGGGGGGGTTGAAATATTAGCAAGTCCTCCTCCAGTATTTTCTTCAGGCTAATAATGTCTTGTTGTTCCTCAATAGAAATGTGATGTTAGGAAAGATTTGAATGGAGAATTGACAAAGATTTCCAAAGCACCAAATGTACAGTGTTGTTAAACTGTAGTCTATGATTAATGTATTCTATGATGACTAGCCTGCTCACTGACTCACAGAAAAACTTCTCGCTTTCTATTTCTCTCTCTCTCTCTCCTTGTCCATCTTTCTCTCTCACTTCTGTCTCTCTCTCTCTGTCTCTCTTTGTCCATCTGTCTCTCTCTCTCTCCTCTCTCTCTCTCTCTCTCTCTCTCTCTCTCTCTCTCTCTCTGTCTCTCTCTGTCTCTCTCTCTCTCTCTCTCTCTCTGTCTCTCTTTGTCCATCTGTCTCTCTCTCTCTCTCTCTCTCTCTCTCTCTCTCTCTCTCTCTCTCTCTCTCTCTGTCTCTCTCTCTCTCTCTCTCTCTCTCTCTCTCTGTCTCTCTTTGTCCATCTGTCTCTCTCTCTCTCTCTCTCTCTGTCTCTCTCTGTCTCTCTCTCTCTCTCTCTCTCTCTGTCTCTCTTTGTCCATCTGTCTCTCTCTCTCTCTCTCTCTCTGTCTCTCTCTGTCTCTCTCTCTCTCTCTCTCTCTCTGTCTCTCTTTGTCCATCTGTCTCTCTCTCTCTCTCTCTCTCTCTCTCTCTCTCTCTCTCTCTCTGTCTCTCTCTGTCTCTCTCTCTCTCTGTCTCTCTCTGTCTCTCTTTGTCCATCTGTCTCTCTCTCTCTCTGACATGACTCAGCGAAAAAAGCAGTCATCATGCAGACTTACAACACTAATTCCAGAATACAAGCACACAGACACATTAGCACACAGACACATTAGCACACAGACACATTAGCACACAGACACATTAGCACACAGACACATTAGCACACAGACACATTAGCACACAGACACATTAGCACACAGACACATTAGCACACAGACACATTAGCACACAGACACATTAGCACACAGACACATTAGCACACAGACACATTAGCACACAGACACATTAGCACACAGACACATTAGCACACAGACACATTAGCACACAGACACATTAGCACACAGACACATTAGCACACAAACACATTAGCACACAGACACATTAGCACACAGACACATTAGCACACAAACACATTAGCACACAGACACATTAGCACACAGACACATTAGCACACAGACACATTAGCACACAGACACATTAGCACACAGACACATTAGCACACAGACACATTAGCACACAGACACATTAGCACACAGACACATTAGCACACAGACACATTAGCACACAGACACATTAGCACACAGACACATTAGCACACAGACACATTAGCACACAAACACATTAGCACACAGACACATTAGCACACAGACACATTAGCACACAGACACATTAGCACACAGACACATTAGCACACAGACACATTAGCACACAGACACATTAGCACACAGACACATTAGCACACAGACACATTAGCACACAGACACATTAGCACACAGACACATTAGCACACAGACACATTAGCACACAGACACATTAGCACACAGACACATTAGCACACAGACACATTAGCACACAGACACATTAGCACACAGACACATTAGCACACAGACACATTAGCACACAGACACATTAGCACACAGACACATTAGCACACAGACACATTAGCACACAGACACATTAGCACACAGACACATTAGCACACAGACACATTAGCACACAGACACATTAGCACACAGACACATTAGCACACAGACACATTAGCACACAGACACATTAGCACACAGACACATTAGCACACAGACACATTAGCACACAGACACATTAGCACACAGACACATTAGCACACAGACACATTAGCACACAGACACATTAGCACACAGACACATTAGCACACAGACACATTAGCACACAGACACATTAGCACACAGACACATTAGCACACAGCACACAACACATTAGCACACAGACACATTAGCACACAGACACATTAGCACACAGACACATTAGCACACAGACACATTAGCACACAGACACATTAGCACACAGACACATTAGCACACAGACACATTAGCACACAGACACATTAGCACACAGACACATTAGCACACAAACACATTAGCACACAAACACATTAGCACACAGACACATTAGCACACAGACACATTAGCACACAGACACATTAGCACACAAACACATTAGCACACAGACACATTAGCACACAGACACATTAGCACACAGACACATTAGCACACAGACACATTAGCACACAGACACATTAGCACACAGACACATTAGCACACAGACACATTAGCACACAGACACATTAGCACACAGACACATTAGCACACAGACACATTAGCACACAGACACATTAGCACACAGACACATTAGCACACAGACACATTAGCACACAGACACATTAGCACACAGACACATTAGCACACAGACACATTAGCACACAGACACATTAGCACACAGACACATTAGCACACAGACACATTAGCACACAGACACATTAGCACACAAACACATTAGCACACAAACACATTAGCACACAGACACATTAGCACACAGACACATTAGCACACAGACACATTAGCACACAGACACATTAGCACACAAACACATTAGCACACAGACACATTAGCACACAGACACATTAGCACACAGACACATTAGCACACAGACACATTAGCACACAGACACATTAGCACACAGACACATTAGCACACAGACACATTAGCACACAGACACATTAGCACACAGACACATTAGCACACAGACACATTAGCACACAGACACATTAGCACACAGACACATTAGCACACAGACACATTAGCACACAGACACATTAGCACACAGACACATTAGCACACAGACACATTAGCACACAGACACATTAGCACACAGACACATTAGCACACAAACACATTAGCACACAGACACATTAGCACACAGACACATTAGCACACAGACACATTAGCACACAGACACATTAGCACACAGACACATTAGCACACAGACACATTAGCACACAGACACATTAGCACACAGACACATTAGCACACAGACACATTAGCACACAGACACATTAGCACACAGACACATTAGCACACAGACACATTAGCACACAGACACATTAGCACACAGACACATTAGCACACAGACACATTAGCACACAGACACATTAGCACACAGACACATTAGCACACAGACACATTAGCACACAGACACATTAGCACACAGACACATTAGCACACAGACACATTAGCACACAGACACATTAGCACACAGACACATTAGCACACAGACACATTAGCACACAGACACATTAGCACACAGACACATTAGCACACAGACACATTAGCACACAGACACATTAGCACACAGACACATTAGCACACAGACACATTAGCACACAAACACATTAGCACACAAACACATTAGCACACAGACACATTAGCACACAGACACATTAGCACACAGACACATTAGCACACAGACACATTAGCACACAAACACATTAGCACACAGACACATTAGCACACAGACACATTAGCACACAGACACATTAGCACACAAACACATTAGCACACAGACACATTAGCACACAGACACATTAGCACACAGACACATTAGCACACAGACACATTAGCACACAGACACATTAGCACACAGACACATTAGCACACAGACACATTAGCACACAGACACATTAGCACACAGACACATTAGCACACAGACACATTAGCACACAGACACATTAGCACACAGACACATTAGCACACAGACACATTAGCACACAGACACATTAGCACACAGACACATTAGCACACAGACACATTAGCACACAGACACATTAGCACACAGACACATTAGCACACAGACACATTAGCACACAGACACATTAGCACACAGACACATTAGCACACAGACACATTAGCACACAGACACATTAGCACACAGACACATTAGCACACAGACACATTAGCACACAGACACATTAGCACACAGACACATTAGCACACAGACACATTAGCACACAGACACATTAGCAGATAGACACATTAGCAGACAGACACATTAGCACATTAATATCGGTATGTGTCTGTGTGTAATAAAGAGAGAGAGAGAGAGATGGGAGAGAGAGATGACTCAGGACGTTGTGTGTGTCTGTCTGTCTGTCAGGCCGTGTGTGTGTATAAGTGTGTGTGTGTGTCTGTCTGACTGTGTGAGTGTGTGTATGTGTGTGTATTCGCATGTGTGTGTCTAACCGCGTGTGTGTGTGTGTGTGTATGTGTGTGAGTGTGTGTATGTGTGTGTATTCGCATGTGGGTGTGTGTGTGGGTGTGTGTGTGTGTGTGTGTGTGGGTGTGTGTGTGGGTGTGCGTGCGTGTGTGTGCGCGTCCTACCGAGAAGTGTGCTGCCAGTGTCTACAGGTCATTAAGAGTCTCTGAGAGCTCTAAGCCAATCACAGGAGAGAGATGGCCCTATCAAAAGGTCTATTGTTTTAAGCTGCTGCTACTCCTCATCTATTCACTTCAAATGTCAATGTACATATTACCTCAATTAACCCGACTAACCGGTGACCCCGCAGATTGACACTGTACCCCCTGTATATAGTCTCCACATTGACTCTGTACCCCCTGTATATAGTCTCCACAATGACTCTGTACCCCCTGTATATAGTCTCCACATTGACTCTGTACCCCCTGTATATAGCCTCCACATTGACTCTGTACCCCCTGTATATAGTCTCCACATTGACTCTGTACCCCCTGTATATAGTCTCCACATTGACTCTGTACCCCCTGTATATAGTCTCCACATTGATTCTGTACCCCCTGTATATAGTCTCCACATTGACTATAGTACCCCCTGTATATAGGCTCCACATTGACTATAGAACCCCCTGTATATAGGCTCCACATTGACTCTGTACCCCCTGTATATAGTCTCCACATTGACTATAGAACCCCCTGTATATAGCCTCCACATTGACTATAGAACCCCCTGTATATAGCCTCCACATTGACTATAGAACCCCCTGTATATAGCCTCCACATTGACTATAGAACACCCTGTATATAGCCTCCACATTGACTCTGTACCGTTATACCCTGTCTATAGCCTCCACATTGACTATAGAACCCCCTGTATATAGGCTCCACATTGACTCTGTACCGGTAACCCCTGTATATAGCCTCCACATTGACTCTGTACTGGTACCCCTTGTATACAGCCTCTAGATTGACTCTGTACCGTAATACCCTGTATATAGCCTCCACATTGACTCTGTACCGGTAACCCCTGTATATAGCCTCCACATTGACTCTGTACTGGTACCCCTTGTATATAGCCTCTAGATTGACTCTGTACCGTAACACCCTGTATATAGCCTCCACATTGACTCTGTACCGTAACACCCTGTATATAGCCTCCACATTGACTCTGTACCGGTACACAATGTATATAGCCTCCACATTGACTCTGTACCGGTACCCCCTGTATATAGCCTCCACATTGACTCTGTATCGTAACACCTTGTATATAGCCTCCACATTGACTCTGTACCGTAACACCCTGTATATAGCCTCCACATTGACTCTGTATCGTAACACCTTGTATATAGCCTCCACATTGACTCTGTATCGTAACACCTTGTATATAGTCTCCACATTGACTCTGTATCGTAACACCTTGTATATAGTCTCCACATTGACTCTGTACCGTAACACCCTGTATATATCCTCCACACTGACTCTGTACAGTAATACCCTGTATATAGTCTCCACATTGACTCTGTACCGGTATCCCCTGTATATAGCCTCCACATTGACTCTGTACCGTAATACCCTGTATATAGCCTCCACATTGACTCTGTACCGGTACACAATGTATATAGCCTCCACATTGACTCTGTACCGGTACCCCCTGTATATAGCCTCCACATTGACTCTGTACCGGTACCCCCTGTATATAGCCTCCACATTGACTCTGTACCGGTACCCCCTGTATATAGCCTCCACATTGACTCTGTACTGGTACCCCTTGTATATAGCCTCTAGATTGACTCTGTACCGTAACACCCTGTATTTAGCCTCCACATTGACTCTGTACCGTAACACCCTGTATATAGGCTCCACATTGACTCTGTACCGTAACACCCTGTATAAAGCCTCCACATTGACTCTGTACCGTAATACCCTGTATATAGCCTCCACATTGACTCTGTACCGTAACATCCTGTATATAGCCTCCACATTGACTCTGTAATTGTACCCCCTGTATATAGCCTCCACATTGACTCTGTACCGGTACACAATGTATATAGCCTCCACATTGACTCTGTACCGGTACCCCCTGTATATAGCCTCCACATTGACTCTGTACCGGTACCCCCTGTATATAGCCTCCACATTGACTCTGTACCGGTACCCCCTGTATATAGCCTCCACATTGACTCTCTACCGGTACCCCCATAGCCTCCACATTGACTCTGTACCGGTACCCCCTGTATATAGCCTCCACATTGACTCTGTACCGGTACCCCTTGTATATAGCCTCCACATTGACTCTGTACCGGTACCCCCTGTATATAGCCTCCACATTGACTCTGTTCCGGTACCCCCCTGTATATAGCCTCCACATTGACTCTGTACCGGTACCCCCTGTATATAGCCTCCACATTGACTCTGTACCGGTACCCTCTGTATATAGTCTATTTTTTTATTTTTTCTACTGTGTTATTGACTTGTTTATTGTTTACTCCATGTGTAACTCTGTGTTGTTGTCTGTTCACACTGCTATGCTTTATCTTGGCCAGGTCGCAGTTGGTCACAAATGTGCCGTTTGGTCGTCATTATGGTAAAAGGTAAAGGAGTACGTCCCAAATGGTGCCCTGTTCCCGTTTATAGTGCACTACTTTTTACCACGGAACCTGGTCAAAACTAGGGAATAGTGTGCCGTTTTGGACGACGCCCATATAGCCAATCAGAGGAGACTGTGTGTGTGTGTTAGAACACAGAGAGAGAGGAGGTCTATTTCCTGAGGATGTGATTTACGTTTCTGAGAAATGATGAGGCTTCTTTGTTTACTAGAGAGGTGAGAAATACAGTAGATATATTGATGTCTCTGGGGCCACAGGTAGCCCTGGTGGTTAGAGTGTTGGGCCAGTAACCGAATGGTTGGTGGATCGAATCCCCGAGCTGACTTCTTAACTGACTTGCCTGGTTTAATATTCTGCTTTGTTTCCGTTGTTGAGGCATGGGAACGCACACGGATACACGCTACCACTGTCATTCAGCGGGGGATCTAAGAGAGGTCACATGTTCTGTTTCATGGAGTATGTGAGGGAGAGGTCACATGGTCTGTTTCATGGAGAAGGTCACATGGTCTGTTTCATGGAGAAGGTCACATGGTCTGTTTCATGGAGAAGGTCACATGGTCTGTTTCATGGAGAAGGTCACATGGTCTGTTTCATGGAGAAGGTCACATGGCCTGTTTCATAGAGAAGGCCACATGATCTGTTTCATGGAGAAGGTCACATGATCTGTTTCATGGAGAAGGTCACATGATCTGTTTCATGGAGAAGGCCACATGATCTGTTTCATGGAGAAGGCCACATGATCTGTTTCATGGAGAAGGTCACATGGTCTGTTTCATGGAGAAGGCCACGATACTAACTAGTGTCATGATACTGGTATGGTCCCTGCCACGATACTAACTAGTGTCATGATACTGGTATGGTCCCTGCCACGATACTAACTAGTGTCATGATACTGGTATGGTCCCTGCCACGATACTAACTAGTGTCATGATACTGGTATGGTCCCTGCCACGATACTAACTAGTGTCATGATACTGGTATGGTCCCAGCCACGATACTAACTAGTGTCATGATACTGGTATGGTCCCTGCCACGATACTAACTAGTGTCATGATACTGGTATGGTCCCTGCCACGATACTAACTAGTGTCATGATACTGGTATGGTCCCTGCCACGATACTAACTAGTGTCATGATACTGGTATGGTCCCTGACACGATACTAACTAGTGTCATGATACTGGTATGGTCCCTGCCACGATACTAACTAGTGTCATGATACTGGTCTGGTCCCTGCCACGATACTAACTAGTGTCATGATACTGGTCTGGTCCCTGCCACGATACTAACTAGTGTCATGATACTGGTATAGTCCCTGCCACGATACTAACTAGTGTCATGATACTGGTATGGTCCCTGCCACGATACTAACTAGTGTCATGATACTGGTATAGTCCCTGCCACGATACTAACTAGTGTCATGATACTGGTATGGTCCCTGCCACGATACTAACTAGTGTCATGATACTGGTCTGGTCCCTGCCACGATACTAACTAGTGTCATGATACTGGTATGGTCCCTGCCACGATACTAACTAGTGTCATGATACTGGTATGGTCCCTGCCACGATACTAACTAGTGTCATGATACTGGTCTGGTCCCTGAAACGATACTAACTAGTGTCATGATACTGGTATGGTCCCTGCCACGATACTAACTAGTGTCATGATATTGGTATGGTTCCTGCCACGATACTAACAAGTGTCATGATACTGGTATGGTCCCTGAAACGATACTAACTAGTGTCATGATACTGGTCTGGTCCCTGCCACGATACTAACTAGTGTCATGATACTGTTATGGTCCCTGAAACGATACTAACTAGTGTCATGATACTGGTATGGTCCCTGAAACGATACTAACTAGTGTCATGATACTGGTATGGTCCCTGCCACGATACTAACTAGTGTCATGATACTGGTATGGTCCCTGCCACGATACTAACTAGTGTCATGATACTGGTATGGTCCCTGGCACGATACTAACTAGTGTCATGATACTGGTATGGTCCCTGCCACGATACTAACTAGTGTCATGATACTGGTCTGGTCCCTGCCACGATACTAACTAGTGTCATGATACTGGTCTGGTCCCTGCCACGATACTAACTAGTGTCATGATACTGGTATATTCCCTGAAACGATACTAACTAGTGTCATGATACTGGTATGGTCCCTGAAACGATACTAACTAGTGTCATGATACTGGTATGGTCCCTGCCACGATACTAACTAGTGTCATGATACTGGTATGGTCCCTGCCACGATACTAACTAGTGTCATGATACTGGTATGGTCCCTGAAACAATACTAACTAGTGTCATGATACTGGTATGGTCCCTGCCACGATACTAACTAGTGTCATGATACTGGTATGGTCCCTGCCACGATACTAACTAGTGTCATGATACTGGTATGGTCCCAGCCACGATACTAACTAGTGTCATGATCCTGGTATGGTCCCTGCCACGATACTAACTAGTGTCATGATACTGGTATGGTCCCTGCCACGATACTAACTAGTGTCATTATACTGGTATGGTCCCAGCCACGATACTAACTAGTGTCATGATACTGGTATGGTCCCTGAAACGATACTAACTAGTGTCATGATACTGGTATGGTCCCAGCCACGATACTAACTAGTGTCATGATACTGGTATGGTCCCTGAAACGATACTAACTAGTGTCATGATACTGGTATGGTCCCTGCCACGATACTAACTAGTGTCATGATACTGGTATGGTCCCTGAAACGATACTAACTAGTGTCATGATACTGGTATGGTCCCTGCCACGATACTAACTAGTGTCATGAATCTGGTATGGTCCCTGAAACGATACTAACTACTGTCATGATACTGGTCTGGTCCCTGCCACGATACTAACTAGTGTCATGATACTGGTATGGTCCCTGCCACGATACTAACTAGTGTCATGATACTGGTCTGGTCCCTGACACGATACTAACTAGTGTCATGATACTGGTATGGTCCCTGCCACGATACTAACTAGTGTCATGATACTGGTATGGTCCCTGAAACGATACTAACTAGTGTCATGATACTGGTATGGTCCCAGCCATGATACTAACTAGTGTCATGATACTGGTATGGTCCCTGCCACGATACTAACTAGTGTCATGATACTCGTATGGTCCCTGAAACGATACTAACTAGTGTCATGATACTGGTATGGTCCCTGCCACGATACTAACTAGTGTCATGATACTGGTATTGTCCCTGCCACGATACTAACTAGTGTCATGATACTGGTATGGTCCCTGCCACGATACTAACTAGTGTCATGATACTGGTATGGTCCCTGCCACGATACTAACTAGTGTCATGATACTGGTATGGTCCCTGCCACGATACTAACTAGTGTCATGATACTGGTATGGTCCCTGCCACGATACTAACTAGTGTCATGATACTGGTATGGTCCCTGACACGATACTAACTAGTGTCATGATACTGGTATGGTCCCTGCCACGATACTAACTAGTGTCATGATACTGGTCTGGTCCCTGCCACGATACTAACTAGTGTCATGATACTGGTCTGGTCCCTGCCACGATACTAACTAGTGTCATGATACTGGTATAGTCCCTGCCACGATACTAACTAGTGTCATGATACTGGTATGGTCCCTGCCACGATACTAACTAGTGTCATGATACTGGTATAGTCCCTGCCACGATACTAACTAGTGTCATGATACTGGTATGGTCCCTGCCACGATACTAACTAGTGTCATGATACTGGTCTGGTCCCTGCCACGATACTAACTAGTGTCATGATACTGGTATGGTCCCTGCCACGATACTAACTAGTGTCATGATACTGGTATGGTCCCTGCCACGATACTAACTAGTGTCATGATACTGGTATGGTCCCTGCCACGATACTAACTAGTGTCATGATACTGGTCTGGTCCCTGAAACGATACTAACTAGTGTCATGATACTGGTATGGTCCCTGCCACGATACTAACTAGTGTCATGATATTGGTATGGTTCCTGCCACGATACTAACAAGTGTCATGATACTGGTATGGTCCCTGAAACGATACTAACTAGTGTCATGATACTGGTCTGGTCCCTGCCACGATACTAACTAGTGTCATGATACTGTTATGGTCCCTGAAACGATACTAACTAGTGTCATGATACTGGTATGGTCCCTGAAACGATACTAACTAGTGTCATGATACTGGTATGGTCCCTGCCACGATACTAACTAGTGTCATGATACTGGTATGGTCCCTGCCACGATACTAACTAGTGTCATGATACTGGTATGGTCCCTGGCACGATACTAACTAGTGTCATGATACTGGTATGGTCCCTGCCACGATACTAACTAGTGTCATGATACTGGTCTGGTCCCTGCCACGATACTAACTAGTGTCATGATACTGGTCTGGTCCCTGCCACGATACTAACTAGTGTCATGATACTGGTATATTCCCTGAAACGATACTAACTAGTGTCATGATACTGGTATGGTCCCTGAAACGATACTAACTAGTGTCATGATACTGGTATGGTCCCTGCCACGATACTAACTAGTGTCATGATACTGGTATGGTCCCACGATACTAACTAGTGTCATGATACTGGTATGGTCCCTGCCACGATACTAACTAGTGTCATGATACTGGTATGGTCCCTGCCACAATACTAACTAGTGTCATGATACTGGTATGGTCCCTGCCACGATACTAACTAGTGTCATGATACTGGTATGGTCCCTGCCACGATACTAACTAGTGTCATGATACTGGTATGGTCCCAGCCACGATACTAACTAGTGTCATGATCCTGGTATGGTCCCTGCCACGATACTAACTAGTGTCATGATACTGGTATGGTCCCTGCCACGATACTAACTAGTGTCATTATACTGGTATGGTCCCAGCCACGATACTAACTAGTGTCATGATACTGGTATGGTCCCTGAAACGATACTAACTAGTGTCATGATACTGGTATGGTCCCAGCCACGATACTAACTAGTGTCATGATACTGGTATGGTCCCTGAAACGATACTAACTAGTGTCATGATACTGGTATGGTCCCTGCCACGATACTAACTAGTGTCATGATACTGGTATGGTCCCTGAAACGATACTAACTAGTGTCATGATACTGGTATGGTCCCTGCCACGATACTAACTAGTGTCATGAATCTGGTATGGTCCCTGAAACGATACTAACTACTGTCATGATACTGGTCTGGTCCCTGCCACGATACTAACTAGTGTCATGATACTGGTATGGTCCCTGCCACGATACTAACTAGTGTCATGATACTGGTCTGGTCCCTGACACGATACTAACTAGTGTCATGATACTGGTATGGTCCCTGCCACGATACTAACTAGTGTCATGATACTGGTATGGTCCCTGAAACGATACTAACTAGTGTCATGATACTGGTATGGTCCCAGCCATGATACTAACTAGTGTCATGATACTGGTATGGTCCCTGCCACGATACTAACTAGTGTCATGATACTCGTATGGTCCCTGAAACGATACTAACTAGTGTCATGATACTGGTATGGTCCCTGCCACGATACTAACTAGTGTCATGATACTGGTATTGTCCCTGCCACGATACTAACTAGTGTCATGATACTGGTATGGTCCCTGCCACGATACTAACTAGTGTCATGATACTGGTATGGTCCCTGCCACGATACTAACTAGTGTCATGATACTGGTCTGGTCCCTGCCACGATACTAACTAGTGTCATGATACTGGTATGGTCCCTGCCACGATACTAACTAGTGTCATGATACTGGTATGGTCCCTGACACGATACTAACTAGTGTCATGATACTGGTCTGGTCCCTGCCACGATACTAACTAGTGTCATGATACTGGTCTGGTCCCTGCCACGATACTAACTAGTGTCATGATACTGGTATGGTCCCTGCCACGATACTAACTAGTGTCATGATACTGGTATGGTCCCTGCCACGATACTAACTAGTGTCATGATACTGGTATGGTCCCTGCCACGATACTAACTAGTGTCATGATACTGGTATGGTCCCTGCCACGATACTAACTAGTGTCATGATACTGGTATGGTCCCTGCCACGATACTAACTAGTGTCATGATACTGGTATGGTCCCTGCCACGATACTAACTAGTGTCATGATACTGGTATGGTCCCTGCCACGATACTAACTAGTGTCATGATACTGGTCTGGTCCCTGACACGATACTAACTAGTGTCATGATACTGGTATGGTCCCTGCCACGATACTACCTAGTGTCATGATACTGGTATGGTCCCTGAAACGATACTAACTAGTGTCATGATACTGGTATGGTCCCAGCCACGATACTAACTAGTGTCATGATACTGGTATGGTCCCTGCCACGATACTAACTAGTGTCATGATACTGGTATGGTCCCTGAAACGATACTAACTAGTGTCATGATACTGGTATGGTCCCTGCCACGATACTAACTAGTGTCATGATACTGGTATGGTCCCTGCCACGATACTAACTAGTGTCATGATACTGGTATGGTCCCAGCCACGATACTAACTAGTGTCATGATACTGGTATGGTCCCTGCCACGATACTAACTAGTGTCATGATACTGGTATGGTCCCTGCCACGATACTAACTAGTGTCATGATACTGGTATGGTCCCTGCCACGATACTAACTAGTGTCATGATACTGGTATGGTCCCTGACACGATACTAACTAGTGTCATGATACTGGTCTGGTCCCTGCCACGATACTAACTAGTGTCATGATACTGGTCTGGTCCCTGCCACGATACTAACTAGTGTCATGATACTGGTATGGTCCCTGCCACGATAATAACTAGTGTCATGATACTGGTATGGTCCCTGAAACGATACTAACTAGTGTCATGATACTGGTCTGGTCCCTGCCACGATACTAACTAGTGTCATGATACTCGTATGGTCCCTGCCACGATACTAACTAGTGTCATGATACTGGTATGGTCCCTGCCACGATACTAACTAGTGTCATGATACTGGCATGGTCCCTGAAACGATACTAACTAGTGTCATGATACTGGTATGGTCCCTGCCACGATACTAACTAGTGTCATGATACTGGTATGGTCCCTGAAACGATACTAACTAGTGTCATGATACTGGTATGGTCCCTGCCACGATACTAACTAGTGTCATGATACTGGTATGGTCCCTGCCACGATACTAACTAGTGTCATGATACTGGTATGGTCCCTGCCACGATACTAACTAGTGTCATGATACTGGTATGGTCCCTGAAACGATACTAACTAGTGTCATGATACTGGTATGGTCCCTGCCACGATACTAACTAGTGTCATGATCCTGGTATGGTCCCTGCCACGATACTAACTAGTGTCATGATACTGGTATGGTCCCTGAAACGATACTAACTAGTGTCATGATACTGGTATGGTCCCTGCCACGATACTAACTAGTGTCATGATACTGGTATGGTCCCTGCCACGATACTAACTAGTGTCATGATACTGGTATGGTCCCTGAAACGATACTAACTAGTGTCATGATACTGGTATGGTCCCTGCCACGATACTAACTAGTGTCATGATACTGGTATGGTCCCTGCCACGATACTAACTAGTGTCATGATACTGGTATGGTCCCTGCCACGATACTAACTAGTGTCATGATACTGGTATGGTCCCTGCCACGATACTAACTAGTGTCATGATACTGGTATGGTCCCTGAAACGATACTAACTAGTGTCATGATACTGGTATGGTCCCTGCCACGATACTAACTAGTGTCATGATCCTGGTATGGTCCCTGAAACGATACTAACTAGTGTCATGATACTGGTATGGTCCCTGCCACGATACTAACTAGTGTCATGATACTGGTATGGTCCCTGCCACGATACTAACTAGTGTCATGATACTGGTATGGTCCCTGAAACGATACTAACTAGTGTCATGATACTGGTATGGTCCCTGAAACGATACTAACTAGTGTCATGATACTGGTATGGTCCCTGCCACGATACTAACTAGTGTCATGATACTGGTATGGTCCCTGCCACGATACTAACTAGTGTCATGATACTGGTATGGTCCCTGCCACGGTACTAACTAGTGTCATGATACTGGTATGGTCCCTGAAACGATACTAACTAGTGTCATGATACTGGTATGGTCCCTGCCACGATACTAACTAGTGTCATGATCCTGGTATGGTCCCTGCCACGATACTAACTAGTGTCATGATACTGGTATGGTCCCTGAAACGATACTAACTAGTGTCATGATACTGGTATGGTCCCTGCCACGATACTAACTAGTGTCATGATACTGGTATGGTCCCTGCCACGATACTAACTAGTGTCATGATACTGGTATGGTCCCTGAAACGATACTAACTAGTGTCATGATACTGGTATGGTCCCTGCCACGATACTAACTAGTGTCATGATACTGGTATGGTCCCTGCCACGATACTAACTAGTGTCATGATACTGGTATGGTCCCTGCCACGATACTAACTAGTGTCATGATACTGGTATGGTCCCTGCCACGATACTAACTAGTGTCATGATACTGGTATGGTCCCTGAAACGATACTAACTAGTGTCATGATACTGGTATGGTCCCTGCCACGATACTAACTAGTGTCATGATACTGGTCTGGTCCCTGACACGATACTAACTAGTGTCATGATACTGGTATGGTCCCTGCCACGATACTAACTAGTGTCATGATACTGGTATGGTCCCTGAAACGATACTAACTAGTGTCATGATACTGGTATGGTCCCAGCCACGATACTAACTAGTGTCATGATACTGGTATGGTCCCTGCCACGATACTAACTAGTGTCATGATACTGGTATGGTCCCTGCCACGATACTAACTAGTGTCATGATACTGGCATGGTCCCTGAAACGATACTAACTAGTGTCATGATACTGGTATGGTCCCTGCCACGATACTAACTAGTGTCATGATACTGGTATGGTCCCTGAAACGATACTGACTAGTGTCATGATACTGGTATGGTCCCTGCCACGATACTAACTAGTGTCATGATACTGGTATGGTCCCTGCCACGATACTAACTAGTGTCATGATACTGGTATGGTCCCTGCCACGATACTAACTAGTGTCATGATACTGGTATGGTCCCTGCCACGATACTAACTAGTGTCATGATACTGGTATGGTCCCTGCCACGATACTAACTAGTGTCATGATACTGGCATGGTCCCTGCCACGATACTAATTAGTGTCATGATACTGGTATGGTCCCTGCCACGATACTAACTAGTGTCATGATACTGGCATGGTCCCTGAAACGATACTAACTAGTGTCATGATACTGGTATGGTCCCTGCCACGATACTAACTAGTGTCATGATACTGGTATGGTCCCTGAAACGATACTAACTAGTGTCATGATACTGGTATGGTCCCAGCCACGATACTAACTAGTGTCATGATACTGGTATGGTCCCTGAAACGATACTAACTAGTGTCATGATACTGGTATGGTCCCTGCCACGATACTAACTAGTGTCATGATACTGGTATGGTCCCTGCCACGATACTAACTAGTGTCATGATACTGGTATGGTCCCTGCCACAATACTAACTAGTGTCATGATACTGGTATGGTCCCTGAAACGATACTAACTAGTGTCATGATACTGGTATGGTCCCAGCCACGATACTAACTAGTGTCATGATACTGGTATGGTCCCTGCCACGATACTAACTAGTGTCATGATACTGGTATGGTCCCTGCCACGATACTAACTAGTGTCATGATACTGTTATGGTCCCAGCCACGATACTAACTAGTGTCATGATACTGGTATGGTCCCTGCCACGATACTAACTAGTGTCATGATACTGGTATGATTCCTGAAATGATACTAACTAGTGTCATGATACTGGTATGGTCCCTGCCACGATACTAACTAGTGTCATGATACTGGTATGGTCCCATCCACAATACTAACTAGTGTCATCATACTGGTATGGTCCCTGCCACGATACTAACTAGTGTCATGATACTGGTATGGTCCCTGCCACGATACTAACTAGTGTCATGATACTGGTATGGTCCCTGAAACGATACTAACTAGTGTCATGATACTGGTATGGTCCCTGCCACGATACTAACTAGTGTCATGATACTGGTATGGTCCCATCCACAATACTAACTAGTGTCATGATACTGGTATGGTCCCTGCCACGATACTAACTAGTGTCATGATCCTGGTATGGTCCCTGCCACGATACTAACTAGTGTCATGATACTGGTCTGGTCCCTGAAACGATACTAACTAGTGTCATGATACTGGTATGGTCCCTGACACGATACTAACTAGTGTCATGATACTGGTCTGGTCCCTGAAACGATACTAACTAGTGTCATGATACTGGTATGGTCCCTGACACGATACTAACTAGTGTCATGATACTGGTATAGTTCCTGAAACGTCTGTCTGTCTGTCTTTCTGTCTGTCTGTCTGTCTGTCTATCGCCTTCCTCCTGCTCTCTCTCTCTGTGTCTGGCTCTCTCTCTCTCTCTCTCTCTCTCTGTGTCTGGCCCTCTTTCTCTCTCTCTCTCTCACTCTCTCCATCTCCCTCCCCCTGCTCTCTCTGTGTGTCTGGCTCTCTCTCTCTCTGTATCTTTCTCTCTGTCCTCCTGCTCTCCCTCTCTGTGTCTGTCTCTCTCTCCTTCCCTCTTGTTTTATTGATCAATCCATCTATCTCTCTCTCTCTCTCTCTCTCTCGTTCGCACTTTCTCTCTCTCTCTCCCTATCTGTCTCTGAGCCCGTCAATCACTCAGTACTTTAATTGAATCGACCACTGAAACTGCCTTGTTGGTGCCCTGAGGGGAAACCCCATGTGATTTATCCCCTGATAGTATTTGACCCAGCCAGGACTCATTCTCCCATGACCACTTGCAGCAAGGACTCATTCTCCCATGACCACTTGCAAGCAATGACTCATTCTCCCATGACCACTTGCAGCAAGGACTCATTCTCCCATGACCACTTGCAAGCAAGGACTCATACTCCCATGACCACTTGCAGCCAGAACACTTGCAGTCTGCAACCAAATCAATGACCTTGTGGAGTGTCCAACCTGTGGGTTCGATCCTTTGTCTTACCAAAGACTGTAAAAATGGGTCCTGGTGTGACTCTGCTTGGAACTCAGCATTAAGGACCTGTGGAAGACAAGTGTCCTGTCCAGGGGGTGTACTGGTACATCAAGCTGTCTCTCACTACAGAAACAGGAGATAGACTAGTTAGTGTCCTGTCCAGGGGGTGTACTGGTACATCAAGCTGTCTCTCACTACAGAAACAGGAGATAGACTAGTGTCCTGTCCAGGGGGTGTCCTGTACA
This sequence comes from Oncorhynchus clarkii lewisi, assembly GCF_045791955.1. Lineage (NCBI taxonomy): Eukaryota > Metazoa > Chordata > Actinopteri > Salmoniformes > Salmonidae > Oncorhynchus > Oncorhynchus clarkii. The sequence goes on from NW_027257949.1 coordinate 194,293, forward strand.
TCAAGCTGTCTCCCTACAGAAACAGGAGATAGACTAGTGTCCTGTCCAGGGGGTGTACTGGTACATCAAGCTGTCTCTCACTACAGAAACAGGACATAGACTAGTGTCCTGTCCAGGGGGTGTACTGGTACTTCAAGCTGTCTCTCACTACAGAAACAGGATATAGACTAGTGTCCTGTCCAGGAGGTGTACTGTACATCAAGCTGTCTCCCTACAGAAACAGGAAGCTCCTGATCCTATAGTCGTTCTGACTAAGCCAATGTTACATAGTTGTAGGGTAGTCTGTTTCAGCACCAAGGACAGCGGCAGCCATTTCATACGACTAGACCAGTGATTTTTTTCATTTATTTTTTTTATTTTTTATTTAACCCGGTAGGCCAGATGAGAACAAGTTCTCATTTACAACCTGGCTAAGATAAAGCTAAGCAGTGCGACACAAACAACAACAACAGAGTTACACACGGGATAAACAAAGGTACAGTCATTAATACAATATAAAATATATATATATATATACAGTGTTTGTAAATTAGTTAAGATTAGGGAGGTAAGGCAATAAATAGGCCATAGTGGTGAAGTAATTACAATTTAGCAATTCAACACTGGAGGGATAGATGTGCCGAAGACGAATGTGCAAGTAGAGATAATGGGGTGAAAATAAAAGGCTCAAATAAATAGCAATATGAGGATGAGGTAGTTGGGTGGGCAAAAAAACGGCAAAAAAAATGGTTTGTCCTCTGGGTTTTCTCCTGCTAAATAAGTGCTGTTACACTCACAGACATCATTCAAACAGTTTTTTAGAAACTTCAGAGTGTTTTCTATCCACATCTACTAATACTATGCATCTCTTATCTTCTGGGGATGAGTAGAAAGGCAGTTGAAATTGGGCATTTCATTCCGGACGTGAAAATACGGCCCCCTTGTCACCAAGGAGTTAACACAGTGTCCAAAGAAGGGCCAGAAGAATACAGAACGGTGTCGTCTACGTAGAGGTGGACCAGACAATCACCAGCAGCAAGAGTCACATCATTGATGTGTACAGAGAAACGAGTCGGCCTGAGTTACTACTCACACGGTTAGTCTGAATGGAGACTAGACCGGTGTTACTACGGAGACTAGACCAGTGTTACTATGGAGACTAGACCAGTTAAACTGTTAGTCAGACTGGAGACTAGACCAGTGTTACTATGGAGACTAGACCAGTGTTACTATGGAGACTAGACCTGTGTTACTATGGAGACTAGACCAGTTAAACTGTTAGTCAGACTGGAGACTAGACCAGTGTTACTATGGAGACTAGACCAGTGTTACTACTGTTAGTCTGACTGGAGACTAGACCAGTGTTACTATGGAGACTAGACCAGTGTTACTATGGAGACTAGACCAGTGTTACTACGGAGACTAGACCAGTTATACTGTTAGTCTGAATGGAGACTAGACCAGTGTTACTATTGAGACTAGACCAGTGTTACTACTGTTAGTCTGACTGGAGACTAGACCAGTGTTACTATGGAGACTAGACCAGTGTTACTACGGAGACTAGACCAGTTATACTGTTAGTCTGAATGGAGACTAGACCAGTGTTACTATGGAGACTAGACCAGTGTTACTACGGAGACCTGTGTTGCTTTGGAGACTACACCAGTTATACTGTTAGTCTGAATGGAGACTAGACCAGTGTTGCTATGGAGACTAGACCAGTGGTACTACTGTTAGTCTGACTGGAGACTAGACCAGTGTTACTATGGAGACTAGACCAGTGTTACTATGGAGACTAGACCAGTGTTACTATGGAGACTAGACCAGTGTTACTATGGAGACTAGACCAGTGTTACTACGGAGACAAGACCAGTTATACTGTTTATCTGACTGGAGTCTAGGCCAGTGTTACTATGGAGACTAGGCCAGTGTTACTATGGAGACTAGACCTGTGTTGCTTTGGAGACTAGACCAGTTATACTGTTAGTCTGACTGGAGACTAGGCCAGTGTTACTATGGAGACTAGACCAGTGTTACTATGGAGACCAATTATACTGTTAGTCTGACTGGAGACTAGACCAGTGTTACTATTGAGACTAGACCAGTGTTACTACTGTTAGTCTGACTGGAGACTAGACCAGTGTTACTATGGAGACTAGACCAGTGTTACTACGGAGACTAGACCAGTTATACTGTTAGTCTGACTGGAGACTAGACCAGTGTTACTATGGAGACTAGACCAGTGTTACTACGGAGACCTGTGTTGCTTTGGAGACTACACCAGTTATACTGTTAGTCTGAATGGAGACTAGACCAGTTTTGCTATGGAGACTAGACCAGTGGTACTACTGTTAGTCTGACTGGAGACTAGACCAGTGTTACTATGGAGACTAGACCAGTGTTACTACGGAGACAAGACCAGTTATACTGTTTATCTGACTGGAGTCTAGGCCAGTGTTACTATGGAGACTAGGCCAGTGTTACTATGGAGACTAGACCTGTGTTGCTTTGGAGACTAGACCAGTTATACTGTTAGTCTGACTGGAGACTAGGCCAGTGTTACTATGGAGACTAGACCAGTGTTACTATGGAGACCAATTATACTGTTAGTCTGACTGGAGACTAGACCAGTGTTACTATGGAGACTAGACCAGTTATACTGTTAGTCTGACTGGAGACTAGGCCAGTGTTACTATGGAGACTAGACCAGTGTTACTATGGAGACTAGACCAGTGTTACTATGGAGACTAGACCAGTTATACTGTTAGTCTGACTGGAGACTAGGCCAGTGTTACTATGGAGACTAGACCAGTGTTACTATGGAGACTAGACCAGTGTTACTATTGAGACTAGACCAGTGTTACTATGGAGACTAGACCAGTGTTACTATGGAGACTAGACCAGTGTTACTATGGAGACTAGACCAGTGTTACTATGGAGACTAGACCAGTGTTACTATGGAGACTAGACCAGTGTTACTATTGAGACTAGACCAGTGTTACTATGGAGACTAGACCAGTGTTACTATGGAGACTAGACCAGTGTTACTATTGAGACTAGACCAGTGTTACTATTGAGACTAGACCAGTGTTACTATGGAGACTAGACCAGTGTTACTATGGAGACTAGACCAGTTATACTGTTAGTCTGACTGGAGACTAGGCCAGTGTTACTATGGAGACTAGACCAGTGTTACTATGGAGACTAGACCAGTGTTACTATTGAGACTAGACCAGTGTTACTATGGAGACTAGACCAGTGTTACTATGGAGACTAGACCAGTGTTACTATGGAGACTAGACCAGTGTTACTATGGAGACTAGACCAGTGTTACTATGGAGACTAGACCAGTGTTACTATTGAGACTAGACCAGTGTTACTATTGAGACTAGACCAGTGTTACTATGGAGACTAGACCAGTGTTACTATGGAGACTAGACCAGTGTTACTATGGAGACTAGACCAGTGTTACTATGGAGACTAGACCAGTGTTACTATGGAGACTAGACCAGTGTTACTATGGAGACTAGACCAGTGTTACTATGGAGACTAGACCAGTGTTACTATGGAGACTAGACCAGTGTTACTATGGAGACTAGACCAGTGTTACTATTGAGACTAGACCAGTGTTACTATGGAGACTAGACCAGTGTTACTATGGAGACTAGACCAGTGTATTCACCGTGGAAGACGGACTACCATAAATAATGAAGTTATTATCTGGTTAATAATTAAGGCTGTATGTTTTATAAACTCACGCTCAGCCACAGAAGAAGAACAATGCTTGTAGTTTTCTGTGGGATCAGGGAGGATATATGATCAGGGAGGATATATGATCAGGGAGGATATATGTGCTCACTGGACATAAACTTTCCAGACTTCTGATCTCTGAACTTTCCTTCTTTTAGAACTTTCTTTGCTTCCGCTTCGATCGAAGCCAAAAAGTGTTCTAGCGAGACGCAGCAAAACAAGAAATCTGCCAACATCTCCCCTCCTCCTCCTCTCCTCCTCCTCCTCCTCGTCGTCTCCCCCTCCTCCTCTTTCTCTCCTCATCCTCGTCCCCCCCCTTCCTCCACTTCTCTGCTCCTTTTTCCAGCTCGTCGCAGAAATACATTTTCAAATAACAAATGATCCATAATGCAACAGGACAGATTCTAATTCCAAAACCTTTTCTGCTCCGTTTTATTCTCCAATCTCTCTCTATACCTCTCTCCCTGTTTTCTCTCTCTCTCTCTCTCTCTGTCTCACTCTCTCTCTATACCTCTCTCCCTGTTTTCTCTCTCTCTCTCTCTCTCTGTCTCACTCTCTCTCTATACCTCTCTCCCTGTTTTCTCAATTCAATTCAATTCAAGGGCTTTATTGGCATGGGAAACATGTGTTAACATTGCCAAAGCAAGTGAGGTAGACAACATACAAAGTGAAAATATAAAGTGAAAAACAACAAAAATTAACAGTAAACATTACACATACAGAGGTTTCAAAACAGTAAAGACATTACAAATGTCATATTATATATATATATACAGTGTTTTAACAATGTACAAATGGTTAAAGGACACAAGATAAAATAAATAAGCATAAATATGGGTTGTATTTACAATGGTGTGTGTTCTTCACTGGTTGCCCTTTTCTCGTGGCAACAGGTCACAAATCTTGCTGCTGTGATGGCACACTGTGGAATTTCACCCAGTAGATATGGGAGTTTTTCAAATTTGGATTTGTTTTCAAATTCTTTGTGGATCTGTGTAATCTGAGGGAAATATGTCTCTCTAATATGGTCATACATTGGGCAGGAGGTTAGGAAGTGCAGCTCAGTTTCCACCTCATTTTGTGGGCAGTGAGCACATAGCCTGTCTTCTCTTGAGAGCCATGTCTGCCTACGGCGGCCTTTCTCAATAGCAAGGCTATGCTCACTGAGTCTGTACATAGTCAAAGCTTTCCTTAATTTTGGGTCAGTCACAGTGGTCAGGTATTCTGCCGCTGTGTACTCTCTGTTTAGGGCCAAATAGCATTCTAGTTTGCTCTGTTTTTTTGTTAATTCTTTCCAATGTGTCAAGTAATTATCTTTTTGTTTTCTCATGATTTGGTTGGGTCTAATTGTGCTGTTGTCCTGGGGCTCTGTAGGGTGTGTTTGTGTTTGTGAACAGAGCCCCAGGACCAGCTTGCTTAGGGGACTCTTCTCCAGGTTCATCTCTCTGTAGGTGATGGCTTTGTTATGGAAGGTTTGTGAATCACTTCCTTTTAGGTGGTTGTAGAATTTAACGGCTCTTTTCTGGATTTTGATAATTAGTGGGTATCGGCCTAATTCTGCTCTGCATGCATTATTTGGTGTTCTACGTTGTACACGGAGGATATTTTTGCAGAATTCTGCGTGCAGAGTCTCAATTTGGTGTTTGTCCCATTTTGTGAAGTCTTGGTTGGTGAGCGGACCCCAGACCTCACAACCATAAAGGGCAATGGGCTCTATGACTGATTCAAGTATTTTTAGCCAAATCCTAATTGGTATGTTGAAATTTATGTTTCTTTTGATGGCATAGAATGCCCTTCTTGCCTTGTCTCTCAGATCGTTCACAGCTTTGTGGAAGTTACCTGTGGCGCTGATGTTTAGGCCAAGGTATGTATAGTTTTTTGTGTGCTCTAGGGCAACAGTGTCTAGATTGAATTTGTATTTGTGGTCCTGGTGACTGGACCTTTTTTGGAACACCACTCTTTCTCTCTCTCTATACCTCTCTCCCTGTTTTCTCTCTCTCTATACATCTCTCCCTGTTTTCTCTCTCTCTCTCTCTGTCTCTCTCTCTATACCTCTCTCCCTGTTTTCTCTCTCTCTATCTCTGTCTCTCTCCCTGTTTCTCTGTCTATATCTCTGTCTCTCTCCATATATAAATATATCTCTCCCTGTTTCTCTGTCTATATCTCTGTCTCTCTCTCTATATAAATATACATCTCTCCCTGTTTCTCTGTCTATATCTCTGTCTCTCTATATATAAATATATCTCTCCCTGTTTCTCTGTCTATATCTCTGTCTCTCTCTATATATAAATAAACCTCTCTCCCTGTTTTTTCTCTCTCTATACATCTCTGCCTGTTTTCTCTCTCTCTATCTCTGTCTCTCTCCCTGTTTCTCTGTCTATATCTCTGTCTCACTCTCTCTATACCTCTCCCTGTTTCTCTGTCTATATCTCTGTCTCTCTCTATATATAAATATACCTCTCTCCCTGTTTCTCTGTCTATATCTCTGTCTCTCTCTATATATAAATATACCTCTCTCCCTGTTTCTCTGTCTATATCTCTGTCTCTCTATATATAAATATACCTCTCTCCCTGTTTCTCTGTCTATATCTCTGTCTCTCTCTACATATAAATATACCTCTCTCCCTGTGTCTCTGTCTATATCTCTGTCTCTCTCTCTATTTAAATATAGCTCTCTCCCTGTTTCTCTGTCAATATCTCTATCTCTGTCTCTCTCTATCTCTGTCTCTCTATACCTCTCTCCCTGTTTTCTCTCTCTGTCTCTCTATACCTCTGTCTCTCTATACCTCTGTCTCTCTATACCTCTCTCCCTGTTTTCTCTCTCTGTCTCTCTATACCTCTCTCCCTGTTTTCTCTCTCTGTCTCTCTATACCTCTCTCCCTGTTTTCTCTCTCTGTCTCTCTATACCTCTGTCTCTCTATACCTCTCTCCCTGTTTTCTCTCTCTGTCTCTCTATACCTCTCTCCCTGTTTTCTCTCTCTGTCTCTCTCCTCCTATTACTTTCTCCTTGTTTTCTTTCTCTATCTCTCTGTCTGTCTGTCAATTCAATTCAATTCAAGGGGCTTTATTGGCATGTTCTTCACTGGTTGACCTTTTTTCTCGTGGCAACAGGTCACAAATCTTGCTGCTGTGATTACACACTGTGGTATTTCCCCCAGTAGATATGGGAGTTTATCAAAATCGGGTTTGTTTTCAAATTGTTTGTGGATCTGTGTAATCTGAGGGAAATATGTCTCTCTAATATGGTCACACATTGGGCAGGAGGTCAGGAAGTGCAGCTCAGTTTCCACCTCATTTTGTGGGCAGTGAGCACATAGCCTGTCTTCTCTTGAGAGCCATGCCTGCTTACGCTGGCCTGTCTCAATAGCAAGGCTATGCTCACTGAGTCTGTACATAGTCAGATCTTTCCTTAAGTTTGGGTCAGTCACAGTGGTCAGGTATTCTGCCACTGTGTACTCTCTGTTTAGGGCCAAATAGCATTCTAGTTTACTTTGTTTTTTGTTAATTCTTTCCAAAGTGTCAAGTAATTATCTTTTTGTTTTCTCATGATTTGGTTGGGTGTAATTGTGTTGCTGTCCTGGGGCTCTGTAAGGTGTGTTTGTGCTTGTGAACAGAGCCCTAGGACCAGCTTGCTTAGGGGACTTCTCTCCAGGTTCATCTCTCTGTAGGTGATGGCCTTGTCATGGAAAGTTTGGGAATCACTATACATCTCTCCCTGTTTTCTCTCTCTCGTTCTGTCCCTTTCTTCCTCTCTCTACCCATTTCTCACTTCTGTCTTTCTCTCTGCCTCACTCCCCACTCTCTCCTCTCGCTCTCCTACCCCCCCCTCACCCTCTCACACCTCTCTTTCTCTCTCTATCTCCATCCCCTCTCTCTCTCTCCATCCCCTCTCTCTCTCTCCATCCCCTCTCTCTCTCCGTCCCCTCTCTCTCTCTACATCCCCCCTCTCTCTCTCCATCCCCTCTCTCTCTCTCCTACCCCCCCACCCTCTCACACCGCTCCTTCTCTCCCTCTCTCCATCCCCTCTCTCTCTCTCCTTCTCTCTCTCTCCATCCCCTCTATCTCTCCATCCCCCCTCTCTCTCTCCATCCCCTCTCTCTCCCTCCATCCCCTCTCTCTCCATCCCCTCTCTCTCTCCATCCCCCCTCTCTCTCTCTCCATCCCCTCTCTCTCTCCATCCCCTCTCTCTCTCTCTCCATCCCCTCTCTCTCTCTCTCTCTCTCCATCCCCTCTCTCTCTCTCCTTCCCCTCTCTCTCTCTCCATCCCCTCTCTCTCTCCATCCCCTCTCTCTCTCTATCCCCTCTCTCTCCATCCCCTCTCTCTCTCTCCATCCCCTCTCTCTCTCTCCGTCCCCTCTCTCTCTCCATCCCCTCTCTCTCTCCATCCCCTCTCTCTCTCTACATCCCCTCTCTCTGTCTCTCCATCCCCTCTCTCTCTCCATCCCCTCTCTCTCTCTCCATCCCCTCTCTCTCTCTCCATCCCCTCTCTCTCTCACTCCCCTCTCTCTCTCTCTCTCCATCCCCTCTCTCTCTCTCTATCCCCTCTCTCTCCATCCCCTCTCTCTCTCTCTCCATCCACTCTCTCTCTCTCCATCCCCCCTCTCTCTCTCCATCCCCTCTATCTCTCTCCATTCACTCTCTCTCCATTCCCCCTCTCTCTCTCTCCATCCCCTCTCTCTCTCTCCATTCCCCCTCTTTCTCTCTCCATCCCCCCTCTCTCTCTCCATCCCCTCTCTCTCCCTCCATCCCCTCTCTCTCCATCCCCTCTCTCTCTCCATCCCCCCTCTCTCTCTCCATCCCCTCTCTCTCTCCATCCCCTCTCTCTCTCTCTCTCTCCATCCCCTCTCTCTCTCTCTCTCTCTCTCCATCCCCTCTCTCTCTCTCCTTCCCCTCTCTCTCTCTCCATCCCCTCTCTCTCTCCATCCCCTCTATCTCTCTCCATTCACTCTCTCTCCATTCCCCCTCTCTCTCTCTCCATCCCCTCTCTCTCTCTCCATTCCCCCTTTTTCTCTCACCCTCTCACACCTCTCTTTCTCTCTCTATCTCCATCCCCTCTCTCTCTCTCCATCCCCTCTCTCTCTCTCCATCCCCTCTCTCTCTCCGTCCCCTCTCTCTCTCTACATCCCCCCTCTCTCTCTCCATCCCCTCTCTCTCTCTCCTACCCCCCCACCCTCTCACACCGCTCCTTCTCTCCCTCTCTCCATCCCCTCTCTCTCTCTCCTTCTCTCTCTCTCCATCCCCTCTATCTCTCCATCCCCCCTCTCTCTCTCCATCCCCTCTCTCTCCCTCCATCCCCTCTCTCTCCATCCCCTCTCTCTCTCCATCCCCCCTCTCTCTCTCTCCATCCCCTCTCTCTCTCCATCCCCTCTCTCTCTCTCTCCATCCCTCTCTCTCTCTCTCTCTCTCCATCCCCTCTCTCTCTCTCCTTCCCCTCTCTCTCTCTCCATCCCTCCCTCTCTCTCTCCATCCCCTCTCTCTCTCTATCCCCTCTCTCTCCATCCCCTCTCTCTCTCTCCATCCCCTCTCTCTCTCTCCGTCCCCTCTCTCTCTCCATCCCCTCTCTCTCTCCATCCCCTCTCTCTCTCTACATCCCCTCTCTCTGTCTCTCCATCCCCTCTCTCTCTCCATCCCCTCTCTCTCTCTCCATCCCCTCTCTCTCTCAATCCCCTCTCTCTCTCTCTCTCCATCCCCTCTCTCTCTCTCTATCCCCTCTCTCTCCATCCCTCTCTCTCTCTCTCCATCCACTCTCTCTCTCTCCATCCCCCCTCTCTCTCTCCATCCCCTCTATCTCTCTCCATTCACTCTCTCTCCATTCCCCCTCTCTCTCTCTCCATCCCCTCTCTCTCTCTCCATTCCCCCTCTTTCTCTCTCCATCCCCCCTCTCTCTCTCCATCCCCTCTCTCTCCCTCCATCCCCTCTCTCTCCATCCCCTCTCTCTCTCCATCCCCCCTCTCTCTCTCTCCATCCCCTCTCTCTCTCCATCCCCTCTCTCTCTCTCTCTCCATCCCCTCTCTCTCTCTCTCTCTCTCTCCATCCCCTCTCTCTCTCTCCTTCCCCTCTCTCTCTCTCCATCCCCTCTCTCTCTCCATCCCCTCTCTCTCTCTATCCCCTCTCTCTCTCCATCCCCTCTCTCTCTCTCCATCCCCTCTCTCTCTCTCCGTCCCCTCTCTCTCTCCATCCCCTCTCTCTCTCCATCCCTTCTCTCTCTCTACATCCCCTCTCTTTCTCTCTCCATCCCCTGTCTCTCTCCATCCCCTCTCTCTCTCTCCATCCCCTCTCTCTCTCAATCCCCTCTCTCTCTCAATCCCCTCTCTATCTCTCTCTCCGTCCCCTCTCTCTCTCTCTATCCCCTCTCTCTCCATCCCCTCTCTCTCTCTCCATCCACTCTCTCTCTCTCCATCCCCTCTCTCTCTCTCCATCCCCTCTATCTCTCTCCATTCACTCTCTCTTCATTCCCCCTCTCTCTCTCTCCATCCCCTCTCTCTCTCTCCATTCCCCCTCTTTCTCTCTCCATCCCATTACCACCACACTGTCGCTGATTGGTTGGTTACTTGTAGAAACTACTTCGTCTGCTACTTTGTTTATAATTTTGTCTAAACTTTTGTGGGTTCTTCCAATATGTTCTGGCTATCTGCTGTCCATCCTGTATACCCTTTTAAATAACCCTTTTTGGTTCCTGGTGGAACACTTTTGGTTCTAGGTAGAACCTTTTCTACAGAGGGTTCTACGTGGAACCCATAAAGGGTTTTACCTGCAACCAAAAAGAGTTCTCCTATGGGGACATCCAAAGAACCCTTTTGGAAATGGGATGGAGGGAGACACCAACTGAAGTAGAGACAGAGGAGGGATGAGGGAGACACCAACTGAAGTAGAGACAGAGGAGGGATGGAGGGAGACACCAACTAAAGAGGATGAGTTCAGAGAGACAGAGGAGGGATGGAAGGAGACACCAACTGAAGAGGATGAGTTCAGAGAGACA